>NW_028016149.1:0-738 GCF_054177405.1 Leptonychotes weddellii
GGACATTGCTGCTATAAACATCAGGGTGCACGTACCCCTTCGGATCCCTACTTTTGTATCTTTGGGGTAAATACCCAGTAGTGCAATTGCTGGATCATATGGTAGCTCTATTTTCAACTTTTTGAGGAACCTCCATACAGTTTTCCAGAGTGGCTGCACCAGCTTGCATTCCCACCAACAGTGTAGGAGGGTTCCCCTTCCGGATGCTCTGAGATTATTTATGTCCCATGGGAGGACACGCAGCTCAGCTGGAAATGTCAGACCAGATTGTGGTAATACTGAGGATCCCATGGAAGGTCACATTCGTTCCGTACATCAGGGAAGCTTCTTTTCTTTCTCAGATGTCAGTGAAGAAGTCAAGAAAAGGGATAGAGACCTCTGGCTCCTCATTTCACTGCTTTGCCTTTGCTTTATTGCTGTCTGGTTAACTTAGATTGCCCTAAACTCAGACATTTCTGTTGGTAAGATGGGTGAGCCTCATGCCAGGACAGTGATGGAGCAGTTTGCTCTGCACACTGAAATGTCATCTACCTAGAACGGTCCTTTGGTAACAGACAAAAACATCACTTTTCTAAATGGGTTTACATGAGCTAGAAATAGAAGGATTTAAAGACTGAAGCAAGGAGATGCACATATTTTGAACATCCCATTCAGAACAATTCACGGAGACAAAAAGTCTGTTTCTAACATAGCCACACACACATCTCTTAAAATATTGGATGCCAAATAAGGTCATAC
>NW_028016150.1:0-738 GCF_054177405.1 Leptonychotes weddellii
GTGTGCGCGCGCACGCGCTTCTCCATCCTCACGAAGTGGTACCAAGTAAGTGGAGGTGCCCCCAGCCTGTATCTCTAAGAAAGAAAGCCCGTTGGTGACCTTACATACCACTCTGCTCTGCCATCAGAGGGCAAACACCCCCAAAAGACGGAGTGCCTAGAAATGAGCACGTTAGGAGGCAGGAAAGCATCGGCTCAGCCTCCTGATTCCAAGGCTGGCTCTGCCCTTAGCTGGGCAGGTTGCTTCACAGCTGCAGCCCTCCCTGCCTCATCTGCCAGATGGGGATGATAAAGGACTTCCTTTCGGGATCCGGGATCATCACGAGGACTGAATGCAGTGACGCAGACACGAGGCCGGATGAGGTGCCCTGCACGTAGTAAGTGCTTAGTAGGTGCTACGTGCTGTTCTTGCAGATCGGGGCCATGCAGACAGAAGTGAGAGCGTCAACGGCATGGGGCCCTGGGTGCCTCCCGCAGGCTTCGCTGGTGCCTCTGGCTACATCCGGGGAGGTGGCATTCGCCCCAGCGGCCCTGCTGCCTGGTGGAAACAGGGTGGCATGCGTGTTCTCACAGAATTCCTGGGCGACCTAGTTCTGTTTTGGCACCAAGAGTCAACCAATGGCTCTCTGCTGTAGACAGGAAGAAGTGCTATGAGAAACCTCCCAAGCCACTTGGGAGGGCCTGACCTTCCCCTTGGGTGCAGAATAGGGGGATTAATAGTCTCTAAGCCACTGTCTCC
>NW_028016151.1:0-738 GCF_054177405.1 Leptonychotes weddellii
TCAGTGGTGTGTTCATTCCCAAAGGGACAGTGGTGATGGTGCCGGTCTTTACTCTTCACCGAGACCTGGATCTCTGGCCAGAGCCTGAGGAGTTCCGTCCTGAAAGGTACAGGGGACCCTGGAAAGGGGAACCCACCCTCATGTTGAAGGATATTCTGATATTTCCTTAGTATAGATGACAAGCATGTGGTTGTACAATCATTTATTTGTACATCTTTTTATTTTTAGAAGTATTTTTCTTATTACAAAATGATCATTGTTGTCAAAATTTTGCAAACTGTAGTTGAGAAAAAAGAAAATTAATGTCATCACCAGTCACATACATCACTATTAATCATGTGATATATGTCCTTGTGGATATTTTTCTATGCATACATAGATTACTAAAAGTTAGGATGGCATTATATATTTTTTGAACTACTTACTTAATGTAACAGTGCTCGCTTCGGCAGCACATATACTTACTTAATGTAACAGTAAGCTATAAAAACATACTGTATTTGTGTTTGTGATTATATGCATATACCATAATATACTTCACCATTATCTCATTTAAGAAAATGGGGCTTTTTTTCCCTTTAAGTTTTTCTGCTCTCTCTAGCTCTCTGAATTTACTCCTCACATTCTCATATTCCATTTTTGTAACCCTGGACCACAGATTCTGATAGCTGTAGTGTGAGAGCAGAGGCTGTTGAGCTGAGTTCACATCGCCGGCAGGAGGAACAACCTCCTGAGGAC
>NW_028016152.1:0-738 GCF_054177405.1 Leptonychotes weddellii
CTGTCCGTGCTGCTCCCTCTCCCTACAGCGCTGTTCTCCTCTTTCCAAGAAATCCAAATACTCATCCTCTGAGACCCAGCTCCAACGCCCCCTCCTGCAGAAGGTACTCGGAGCAGGAGGAAGACGGCGGGCCCAGGAGGCCTGCAGGCACGCACAGGGGTCCCTGAGCTAGCACCTTTGGACCTCCCCTCGTCTGTGTGACAGCTATGATGTCTATGTGGCAGGCTTATGACGGGGTTAACAGAGCTCATGGGGGTAAATGCTCCCACTGGCTCACACAGGAAGTGCCACATAGGGGGAACTCAATTCAAGGAACATAGAGTGTTAGGACTACCCGCCCCCGACTTCCCCACACCTTGGCAGGGCCCCCAGGCAGCAAGGAGCAAGCCAGGCCAGCTCCGGGGAGCTGCGGGGGGTTCTCCCCATGAATCTCCTTCACTCAGGAGGGAAAGGAGGATGTGGCAGACCACGCAGGCCCTGGCACTTGGGAATGAGGAAGCCTGGGAGGGACACTGTTACTGAAGAAGCCACAACGGAGCCAGGAACCGACCTTGCAGAGACTCTTCCCTTCTTGATAGCCACAGACCATCCCGTTTTTCACTAGGTTGCGAAATGTTCCTAACCGTGTCCGCAGTATCTCGTTACATTTCTTGAGCGAAGAATGAGTTGCTTGGTCTCCTGAAGATGAACTGACACGAGTGCTGGAGCGACAAAGTCGGGGTCTGCGTAAGTGGACAG
>NW_028016153.1:0-738 GCF_054177405.1 Leptonychotes weddellii
GCTGATCTTTTAGGGAGTTTCCAAATGTTGCCTCCCTGAGCACCAGCGTTTGACCAAGGGCTGTGATGCTCCCTTGTCTAGGTTGTGTGTAGGGACTGCTTTCCTCTGCATCTTTCTGCACTGACATGCAGCCCACACCGAGGAGCCCCTGCACGAAAGCCAGGGGCTCAGATAAATACCACAAACTCCATACACACTGAGGCACCTGTAGGCCGGTCCTGGACAAGTTCCTCATTGGCTTCAGTTACTCCCGTCCAGTTCTGTTTTGGACGGAAAAAGTGTGCATCCTCCTCTTATTTTTAAAGATTTTATTTATGTATTTACTTATAAAAAGAGACTCCAGCAGGGGGAGGGGCAGAAGGGGAGGGAGAAAGAATCTGAGGCAGATTGTGCGCTAAGTGCTGAGCCCGATGCAGGGCTTGATCCCACCACCCTGAGATCATGACCTGAGCTGAAATCAACAGTCAGATGTTCAACCGATGGAGCCACCGAGGCGCCCCCAAAAGTGTGCATTATGCTCCTTGTAGAGTGTGGCCCACAATCAAAACCTAAAACTCCTACAAGTGAAAATAAATGTATTAATATTAGTCTTCCTTGGCATGTGTGCGAGTCAGACATCTTAACTTTCTCCTAGAAGTGACAAAGATCCTTTGGCATAGCTCTTGGGTGTGAGATGCGTTTGATGCGTTTGCTCGGCATGCCTCCTTCTTCGGGGAGACATGGGTTCTTACTCATCCA
>NW_028016154.1:0-738 GCF_054177405.1 Leptonychotes weddellii
AAAACCCTGCTAAGGTACACACAAGGCCAACTTTAATATTTCTACTTGAGGATGAGAAAGTTGAGGTTCAGTTTTTTTGTTTTTTTTTATTTTATTATGTTATGTTAGTCACCATACAATACATCATTAGTTTTTGATGTAGTGATCCACGATCCATTGTTTTCGTAAAACACGCAGTGCTCCATGCAGTACATGCCCTCCTTAATACCCATCACGGGGAGGTTCAGTTTGATGAACAGCCTAGTCCCACATCACTCAGAAGTACAAGGTCCCAGATTTCCTGACTCTTAATCCACTGGGATGAAGAAATCAAGGAATAAACTTTTTCTCACCACCTGATCTTAGGCAATGCAAAATAATTGTTAAAAGCAAGACAACATGGGGCGCCTGGGTGGCTCAATCAGTTTAGCATCTGACTCTTGATTTTGGCTTAGGTCATGCATGATCTCAGAGTTATGAGTTGGAGCCCCAGATCAGGCTCTGTGCTAGACATAGAACCTGCTTGAGATTCTCTCTCTCCCTCTCCCTCTGCCCCTGCCGGCTCACACACTCTCTAAAAAATAATATAATAATAATAATAATAATAATATATAAGACCACATGCCCAAAATGGAATCACCTATGCTAAGCCCCATGTCACCAAACCAAGACTTACTTAAAGTTTCAGCTCTCCCAGAGATGGAAACTTAAGCCAGTCAATCAGGAATTGCCCGATCAGCATTAGTTGGGTAATCTGCC
>NW_028016155.1:0-738 GCF_054177405.1 Leptonychotes weddellii
GGATACAGATCAGGGCTCAAGACTGGCTGCTGCCTTTTGTTGGCAACGTAATTTGGGCAGTTCATCTACAACCAGCCTTTGATTTGTAACATAGAGCTAAGAACTCATGATTGATTTAGTTTCATTGATTGGGTGCTCAGGTGCTTGTGGAAATTAGAATGTTGTACTATCACAAACACAGTTCAATATGCAGTTCACAGGGTTGCTAAAGGAATCCTAAAATGCAAACTTGATCATGAGTCCCCTCTCCCCTCAACACCCTTTAATGATCTCCTTTTTCATCCAGAGTAATGCCGGATTCTTCTTTTTGACATTTCAGGCTGGCCACAGTCTGGACCCTATATACCTCTTTCAGATGCATCTCCTACCCTTCCTCCCTGACAGACCCAATACTTGATTCTTAAAATGCTGCTCCTTTGCACATGCTTACAAATTGAATTCCCAGAGAACCTTGTGAAATCACCTACTTAACAAGCCTCCAACTCTTACCATTGATTTTGTGCACATGAATTATAATTATTTAGATTTGAAGTAACATTAAAAAATGCCAATTTTGTATTAGCTGTATTTTTTATGAACTAGATTAATGGAAGTGATATTTCATTAGCATTTCTTGTGTAAGGGATATAATCACTGATGGGACAGTGATAATGAAATATGCTTTTTTTGGATAGAGATGCAGTTTATTTATTCTAACCTATGTGCATATTGCATAAGTTCAAAATGACATATTTCTTT
>NW_028016156.1:0-5860 GCF_054177405.1 Leptonychotes weddellii
AAGGAGGGCACGTACTGCATGGAGCACTGGGTGTTGTACGAAAACAATGAATCGTGGATCACTGCATCGAAAACTGGTGATGTATTGTATGGTGACTAACATAACATAATAAAATAAAATTAAAAAAAAAAGATATGTCCCTTTGTTGCATTGCAGTAACTATTACTATTCATTTTCATTGTTGTGCAATGCATTACATTATATGAATGCATCAAATTTTATTTATAAGTTTTATTGTTGCTGGGCATTTGGACTGCTCCTAGTGTTATCAGTGTGGCTTATCAGAAAAGGATATTCTGATCATCAGATTTGTGAAATCTCTTGTAGATTTCTTTTCTTTTTTAAGAATATCTGCTTATGGAGTGCCTGGTGGCTCAGTCATTAAGCATCTGCCTTCAGCTCAGGTCATGGTCCCAGGGTCCTGGGATCAAGCCCCACATCAGGCTCCCTGCTCAGCAGGGAGTCTGCTTCTCCCTCTCCCCCTTCTCCTGCTTGTGTTCCCTCTTTTGCTGTCTCTCTCCACAAAAATAAATAAATAAAATGGTTAAAAAAAAAAAAGAATATCTGCTTATGTGAGGCAAGGAGGAAGAACCTGCTGAAAACAGGAGTGGGATCTTACTCAGGGACCGGGATCTAGACTGAGAGTCCAAGAAGCCCAGTGCTACAGCTCATGCCTTGCCAGGAGGCAGTAGTCTGCCCAAGAGCCAAGTCCCCAAGACGATTGGATCATTCCTTCCCAGAGATGTATGGACCTGCTCCTTCTCAATTTTATCCATCACTTAGCAAGTAATGTCTATGGACCAAACAGCAGAAACCTTGATCTTAATAACAATTCTTCATGCTTTGAAAAAAATGAGTCTCCTTTGGCACATTCCTACCAAGGTGGCCATATAGGAAGGAGGCAATAAGGTCTCCCATGCCTTCCCCCCAGATCCTTCTGGACCTAACAGTCCACATTCCCAACTCAGGGAAGACAACTTGCTAAATGTTCCAAGCAGACAAGTCTTGTATGTGCACATGTGTGCACGACGAAAATCTACGGTTGAGTCAGGGAGAGCTGTTCTTTTTTTTTTTTAAAGATTTTATTTATTTATTTGACAGAGAGAGACACAGCGAGAGAAGAAACACAAGCAGGGGGAGTGGGAGAGGGAGAAGCAGGCTTCCTGCAGAGCAGGGAGCCCGATGCGGGGCTCGATCCCAGGACCCTGGGATCATGACCTGAGCCCAAGGCAGACGCTTAACGACTGAGCCACCCAGGCGCCCCAGGGAGAGCTGTTCTTGTTCATCTGGCCACCATGACTATATTTTCCAATGAGTGTCTTTGAACTAATGGCATTTTATTTTTTAACAGAGGCACTTCTCAGGCCAGCTTATTCAGTCTTGTTCTGCCTTTTTAGTACCATTGTGTTCAGGTCACAACTTTTGGTTCTGATCAAGTAGAAGGCAGTCAAACCTAGTGACACAGGTCCCAGGCTGATGAGTCAGAGCAGACCCTGCTGAGCTGCATGACCTGGAGTGAGTGAGTTAGCCCTTCTGAAGCTCAGTTTCTTCAGAGGTTAAAAAAAAAGGAAAAAAAACCTTACTTCATGAGTAGGTAAAATTAAGTGCAAATGTATGTAAAGTATTTAACAGTTCCTGACACAAGAGGGAAAATTAATACATCATGAAGATTATTGTTGATATTAAAACACAATAACTGGGGCGCCTGGGTGGCTCAGTCAGTTAGGCGACTGCCTTCGGCTCAGGTCATGATCCTGGAGTCCTGGGATCGAGTCCCGCATCGGGCTCCCCACATCGGGCTCCCTGCTCGGCGGGGAGTCTGCTTCTCCCTCTGACCCTCTTCCCTCTCGTGCTGTCTCTCATTCTCTCTCTCAAATAAATAAATAAAATCTTTAAAAAAAAAAAAAGACAGAGGAGGGTCTGAGGGGAGAGCACATATCCCTGAGCAAGAGAGAGGAGAGCAGGGCCAGAAGGGAGCAGGAGGGCAGAGAGAAGAAGCATGGCTGCACTTGATTAAGAACTGCCCGGCTCTCGGGGCACCTGGGTGGCTCAGTTGGTTAGGCGACTGCCTTCGGCTCAAGTCATGATCCTGGAGTCCCGGGATCAAGTCCCGCATCGGGCTCCCTGCTCAGCAGGGAGTCTGCTTCTCCCTCTGATCCTCCTCCCTCTCATGCTCTCTGTCTCTCATTCTCTCTGTCTCAAATAAATAAATAAAATCTTTAAAAAAAAAACAAAAAACACAGTAACTTTGGACTCCTGGATGGCTCAGCAGTTAAGCACCCAACTCTTGGTTTTGGCTCATGATCTGAGGGTTGTGAGATTGAGCCCTGCATCAGGCTTTGTGCTCAGTGCAGAGTCTGCTTCAGATTCTCTCCCTCTCCGTCTGCTCACCCCCCACTCTCTCTCCTTCTCTAAAATTAAATAAATAAAATCTCAAAAAAAATACAACAGTTTATCGAGCAGTTCCTTTCCTTAGGCCTATGGTCAGACCTATTGCTAAATATAAGGTTTTAGAATGCAGCTATACAAAATCTACTCTGACCTTTAGCATTTTATATTTCCTATGCTAATTTGAATTCACAGTGAAGTGAAAAATGACGTCCAGTGTCAGTGAAAAGCTTTGTGTTGTTCTCACTTCTGATTACAAGACAGACCAAATTTACATCTCTTTCCATTAGGTTTATAATTGGAGATCTGTTGGACTCCGAAAACGACATCTTTGAGCAGTCGAAAGAATGGGACTCTCATGGATCAGAAGAGCCACAGAAGGCCTTTGACCACGGGACAGAGCTGATCCCATGGTACGTGCTGTCCATCCGAGCTGATGTGCACCAGTTCCTGCTGCAGGGGGCCACTGTCATCCACTATGACCAGGACACGCACCTGTCAGCCCGCTGCTTCCTCCAGCTTCAGCCTGACAACAGCACCTTGACCTGGATAAAGCCTACCACTGCTTCCCCAGCCAGTGCTAAAGCAAAACTTGGTGTGCTTAGTAGCACGTCTGAGCCTGGCAAATTCCCGTTACTGGGCAATGCTGGATTAAGTGGCCTGGCAGAGGGGGTCTTGGATCTGTTTTCAGCAAAGGCTGTGTACATGGGACACCCTAGCATTGATATACACACTGTGTGTGTTCAGAACAAACTGGGTAGCATGTTTCTCTCAGAGACTGGCGTGACTCTGCTCTATGGGCTCCAGACCACGGACAATAGATTATTGCACTTTGTGGCACCCAAGCACACAGCTAAGATGCTCTTCAGTGGATTGCTAGAACTCACGAGGGCCGTGAGGAAGATGAGGAAGTTCCCCGACCAGAGACAGCAGTGGCTGCGGAAACAGTACGTCAGCCTCTATCAGGTAGGGGCGCAGCCCTCCCCCCTCCTCACTCCCCTGATTCTCAATCTCGCAAAACCACACTGGGACCACCAGGGCTCGCCCTCGCACTCTGGCACGTACTTCCAGAATGGTACTGGGCACCTTTGACTTCTCTCTGTGCCTCAGTTTCTGATCTAGAAAATGAGAGTGATAACAATACCCATTCATAGGGTGGCCCTGGGGTCTGAGTTAATATGTGTAAAGCCATAATGTCAGCTGCTGTGTGTAGAGAATAGTGTCTGGCTCATAGTAGGTCCTATTATTATTTTGTATGAACATAGTGACCGGTCATTGTACTTCTCACGTTGGAAAGAAACCAGTTAATATAAGCGTCACTTACTCAGTTTCCATCAAAAGCATTAGAGTGTGAATATTTTTATTAATTAGGGACTAGCTGATACATTGGAAGCCTTCACTTTGGAAACTGAAATCCTGCTTCATCCCCTCATATGCTATATGACTCTCAGAGCATTAATTTACTGTGTGTGCTGCCTCACTGTAGAGCTTCTAAGTTTAAAAGAAACTTTCCCAAATGTGGGGTAAGTCATGCATGGAGTTCTGCCTCACCAGGTTATTATATTGGCAGCAGTCCTTACGAGGCTGTGTCTCACAGTCAGTTGCTTAACCTGAGTGTGTTTCTCACTAACCCTAAAATTCTCGGGTACTTCAACACTCCAGCTAAGGGTGGCTGCAGGACTGGGCTGAGCGAGGTGTGGAAAGAGACACAGGCATCACCAGAGTGGTATGCTTGCGGAGGACGAAAGGCAGATGGCTGGGAAAGTGAGTCGAAAACCCCGCTACGAGGGGACACTGTTGATGGTGCTGCCCAATGAGTTGTATCCAAGTATTCAGTTTTTCTTTGTTATGCTTTTCCATCTTTTGGGCAAAAAAAATTATCTTTTTTACTAGTGTCACCACAAATAGAACTATAACTTAAATTCCTCAGATGACTGATTTCATGTACTTTTCACAGTTCTAACATGTTTCCCACAAGCAAAGATGTCCCCCCCTCCCCGGGCTGTTAGTAGAGGCATATATATATAATGCTCCTCTTTCCCCTTTCCCTACACCCATGCAATACTTATGAATAGAGATCATATCCTGAATAACTAACTTATTAAATTGATTAATAAGCACGTAGGCCTATCTACACGATGATGCTAGGACTGCACAGCACAAAGCCTGTTTCAGTTAACTCATCCTAAAACGGAAACCAAAATAGGAGCTTCCTGTCCACTCCGCAGGGAGATTCCAGTGTGGTCAGCTGCTTGGAAAAAAGGTCTTCAGGAGCTATTGTAAATATTGATCTTTAATTATAATCATTCCTCAGCCTTCCAGAATCATACAGATCCATTCAACCTGGACATAGACCAAAGTCTCTGAGCTCAGTTACAATCACGGTCACAAGCCCGACATGGTTTATTGGCTCCATTTGTTTCCTTCCCCATCTTATAGCATAAAGTAACTGAATTAACAGCTAAGGCATACTTGGTTTCTCATTTACCCTGGCAACATACAGTTTTTGCTGAAGGAGGCACCAGCTGAGACCAGAAACAGCAGAAGAGGTAAAAGGCTCCGCTGGAGCAGAGACAGCGGAAATGACCTGGAGCCGACTCAGTCCTTCCTAGTTGCAAACACAGCTACACCCCCCCTACGCCCATCCCTCCACCGCTGCTTGGAAACAAGCCATTACAGGGTAAAGAAAAAACAGCTCCATATACCTCAGCCACTTCTGAAAACACACAGGTGATCGTCTTCCTCAAAACATTGTTCTGCATGAGCCACCCAGGAAGACAAGGAAACAGACTCTCAAGATTTAAAAAAAAAAAAAAGTGAAAAATGTTAGCAAATGGTTATCTTCCCATTATGTAGACCAGCTCCTAAATTGTCTCAGAGAACATCAGAAAGATGCTGCCAATATGGTACTTGGAGAACAAAAGGTCAAATAGGCATCCTGTTAAATGCCCCTCTTGATGATTTATGGTACTGCTTAACACACTTAAGGCTCCTGAGAAGTCCTAAGGTACAAAAGAAATTAATTTAAATGTATCTATATGTTCAAGAAATTTATGAACAGTCTTGCGTTCTTCCAAACTCATGTTAACAGCCCTGTAAGAATATTTCTTTATCCCCAGTTTGGGAAGGGCTTATATAGAAAATAATCTTTCTGGGGTGCCTGCGTGGCTCAGTCGGTTGAGTATCAACTCTTGGTTTTGGCTCAGGTCATGATCTTAGGGTCATGAGATTGAGCCCCACGTTGAGCTCCATGCTCAGCGAGGAACCTCACCTGAGTTCTCAGCTCTGCTTAAGACTCTCTCTCCCAGACACTGGGGAGGGTATGTGCTCTGGTAAGCGCTGTGAATTTTGCAAGACTGTTGAATCTCAGATCTGTACCTCTGAAACAAATAATGCAATATATGTTAAGAAAAAAAAAGAAGAAGTAGAAGGTAGCGGGAGGGGAAGAATGAAGCGGGGGAAATCGGAGGGC
>NW_028016156.1:5960-11380 GCF_054177405.1 Leptonychotes weddellii
TCTCCCTTTGCACCCCCTAAAATAAATAAATAAATCTTTAAAGAAGAAAGAAAATAATCTTTCTGACATTGGAGTCCTCTTATGTGATGAATGTGTATGGAGTTGCTCTTTTCTTTTTTTAAAGATTTTATTTATTTGAGAAAGAGCATGAGGTGGGGGTGCAGAGGGAGAGGGAGAAGCAGACTCCGCAGTGAGCAGGGAGCCCGACCTGGGGCTCAATCCCAGGACCCTGGGATCATGACCTGAGATGAAGGCAGATGCTTAATCGACTGAGCCACCCAGGTACCCCATGAAGTTGCTTTCAAATGCAAGTATTTTAGTAATAGTAAATGTATTTGATCTAATGGAAATAGTAACAGGACATAAAGCAAAAGACAAGAAGAAACAGTAACATTTATAATGAAGCCTAGGAATACAGGAGAATAAAAGAAAGTAAGCCCCAGAGATTTGATGTGGGGTGTGGAACAAAGACTGGTATCATGAGCTTTGGCTTGAGGTTGCATAGGCAGAGCTGAGAACCCATAATCTTGGGTATTTGGAAAGATCTCTGGGAATCTGAAAAGGTTCAAAACAGGGTTCTCAGGTGAACTTTGGTTGTAAGCAACAGAAACAGATTCTGAAAATCTGTTTTCAGGAAACAGAGAAAAAAGTTTTATAAGGCCAGCCTTAAAAAAGGGCGGAAAAAGGGTTTATTCAAAGGATTAGATTAGTTAAACGGTCTCCAAAATATCATATGCAAAGATAATGCCAAGAGATAAAAGTGCATGAATACTTTTTAAGGAATCAGTTTCCTGATCCTAATGTCCACATGAACTTCTTTTATTTTTCTGTATTCCTAGGCTTCATTATAAATGTCACTATTTCTTATCTTTTGCTTTATCTCCTGTTACTGTATCCATTAGATCAATTTACATTTACTAGTACTAAAATACTTGTGTTTGAAAGTAACTGTTTGGGACGCCTGGGTGGCCTTCAGCTCAGGTCATGATCCCAGGCCTGGGATCGAGCCCTGCATCGGGCTCCCTGCTCAGCGGGGAGTCTGCTTCTCCCTTTGCCTGCCACTCCCCCTGCTCTCTCTCTCTCTCTCTCTCTCTGACAAATAAATAAATAAATAAAATATTTTTTAAAAAAATGAAAGTAACTATTTTCTAAAACTGAGAATGGAGTTTCACTCACAATAGACCTTCTCCCAAATTAAAAAGAGAGAAGGTACATCTTTCACCCATCCCAACCAAGTTTATTGTTTTGTACAAAATAGAAGAGTCAAACTACATTTCAGCTCCCAGAAAGTCTCCTTTAAAGATTAAACAAAAGCATATGCCTTTTCCAGGCCTGAAATATTTCTATTAAGGGTAAAGCTTAACCCATGTTAGGATGTTCTGAATTTAGAAATACCAAAGCAGTAGAGGCTAATTCTTTTATATATACGTGGTATGGGTCTAGTAAATTTTTATATTAAAGATTTTCTTTTTTTAGAGCAGTTATAGGTTCACAATAAAATTGAGAGGAATGTACAGAGATTTCCCATAAACCTTCTGCCCCCCATGCATAAATAGTGACCCCCACTGTCAACATCACTCAGCAGAATGGTACATATTTTACAAAGGATGAATCTAAATTGGTATATCACAATCACCCAAAATCCATCGTTTACCTTAGGATCCATTCTTGGTGCTGTATATTGTATAGGTTTGTACAAATATATGACATATATCGATCATTATAATATCACATGGACTATTTTAACTACCCTAAAACTTCTCTGTGCCCTGCCTATTAATCTCTTCCTCCCACCCTACCTCACCCTACCTGCCCCCCCAGCCCCTGCAAACACTGATCTTTTTACTGTCTCCATAGTTCTGCCTTTTTCAGAATATCATTTCATTGGAATCATACAATATGTAGCCTTTTCAGATTGGCTTCTTTCACTTTTATGCATTTAAGATTCCTCCATGTCTTCTCATGACTTGATAGCTCATTTCTTTTTATGGCTGAGTAATACTCCATTGTGTGGATGTACCACAGTTTATTTATCCATTTACCTACTGAAGGACATCTTGGTTTCTTTAAAGTTTTGATATTATGAATAGAGCTGCTGTAAATATTCATGTTCAAGTTTCTGTGCGGACTTAAGTTTTCAGCTCTTTTGGATAACTACCAAGGAGCATGACTGCTGGATTGTATGGTAAAAGAATGCTTACTTTTGTAAGAAACCGCCTCACTGCCTTCCAAAGTGGCTGTGCCATTTTGCTTTCCTACTAGGATGAATCCTTATTCCTATCACCCCACATCCCCATCAGCATGTGGTGGTGTCAGTGTTCTGGATTTTTGCCATTCTGATAGGTGTTGTAGTGGTATCTTATTTTAATTTGCAGTTCCCTGATGCTATATGATGTGGAACATCTTTTCATATGTTTAATTCCCATCTGTATCTCTTCTTTGGTGAAGTGTCTGTTGAGGTCTTTGGACTTTTTTTTAATTGGGTTGTTGGTTTTCTTATTGTTGAGTTTTAAGTTTTCATTGTATATTTTGGATAACCGTTCTTTATCAGATGTTTCTTTGGCAAACATTTTCTCCCAGTCTGTGGCTTATCTTCTAATTCTCTTGATAATGTTTTTTCCAGAGCAGAAGTTTTAAATTTTAATGATGGGATCTATTAAATTTTTAAAGTGTTAGTTAAAACCCATAGATAAATTTTTACAAAATTTCTTTCAGCATATGATATTCAACAAGGTAGTTAAAATTTATTTATGAAATTGTGGCATGAAATGTTGATTCCACTTTGAAATCAATTGTAGTGACTTGTTCACAGGGAATAGGCCTGCATCAGGAAAGAATGATCTCCAACCATTTCATTCTCGGTAGCACTGTATTCAAGATTCATTTTTCGGGGAGGGAGATTCTGATTGACTTATTTGGATCTTATGCCAACCATTGGTCAAGGGAGGATGTTTCATCTTGATTGATAAATTCAAGACTGTATCCAGGGGCTCCTGGGTGGCTCAGCCAGTTAAGTGTCTGCCTTTCTCTCAGGTCATAATCTCAGGGTCCTGGGATCCAGCCCACCAGTGGGCTGCCTGCTCATTAGGGAGCCTGCTTCTCCCTCTCCCTCTGCCCCTCGCTGCCCAGCTCGTGTGCATTCCCTATCTCTCTCTTTCTCTCAAATAAATAAATAAAATCTTAAAAAAAAAAAAAAAGACTGTATTCAGTGGAAAGAGATACAGTAAAATTGAGGTATGGTTAGAGAAAAGAGAAATGATTAATGGAAGGCATAAATCCCAGATGTCCATCAGAGATCACCAAAAGATTTCCCACATCAAGCATCCAAGTCACTCAGCATCCTGGGATCCATAACAGGTTGCAGGAAGTGGGAGGTCACAACTCAAGTCATAAAATGAGATAGCAATTGAATGTTAGGGTGAAGGAGCAAACACACACACACAAAGACCCTTTATTATTTACAGAGCATCTACAACAAAGCAAAACCTATTTACAAGCTCCTCTTTGGAGTTGCAAAGGAGAGCTGGCCTTAAAAGCTTGCAGAAAGTAAAGACAGCAAATTATGGAAATTAATTTTAAAAGGTCCATTTTATACAACCTGTGAAATTTCATCCATATTGGCTTTAATTCATACGTGACTTTTTGTGGTTTTATTAACTGGCCTCCCTGACTTAGAGGGAGAATTGTTGGCGGTTGCTTAATGAGTAAATCTCTGCTGCTCCCCAGCGCATGTAGCTCAGTTACCTGGTGAGAAGCATCTGTCTTGAAGCATGACTGCTTCAAGACAAGGATCTTCTTGCTGCTCACAGCATCATAGTATGCATGGTGTTCTCAGTGCCCTGGGCTCTCTATCCTTGGTTATCAGTCACTCAAGAGGACAGCAGCCCAGCTATTTTCTTTCTTTATTTTACTGAGTATAGTTGTTGACACATAATGTTACATTAGTTTCAGGTGTGCACCAACTATTTAATAATATGTTTTCTCTGTGGTTATCTCCCCAGAGCCCTCTGAAGTAAATTCCACGTATGCCACATACTCTGTATTTCAAGTCAGACTGTCCCAAGCATCAAACTAGGTAAAAAACAAACAACAATAAAGAAACAAAAACCTTCCTGAATATTCCTATAGTGGTAATTCTGGAATGTAACCTCTGAAACTGGGAAGGGAAGTTTATTTTCATCCCACTTGCCCGTGGCCCATAAAGCACATCCTTGGAACTCAGCAGGGATGTGACCAGGACAACAGGATGTGATGAGACTTCCAACAGAGTCTGACAGTTAGGACACAGGGCCACTTGGGTGGCCAGATCTCTAGTCTTCTGTAACTGCCTGTGCTCCTCCACCTCTGGGAATTTACTAGAAGCCATTCATCTATTGACTTCCCCATTGCTTGCTGTTCCCTCATGCATTCAGAATGTGATTCTCTTACAGGAGGACGGACGGTATGAAGGCCCAACTTTGGCTCACGCTGTGGAACTCTTTGGTGGCCGGCGATGGAGTACACGCAACCCCAGCCTTGGGATATCCACAAAAAGTGCTGAGAAGCCCAGTGTGCAGAGAAACAACACCTTGGGCATAAGCACCACCAAGAAAAAGAAGAAAACCCTTATAAGGGTAGAGTGTTATTTATGACACCTCAGACCCCATCATCCAGGACCGTTGTATGGTCTCCATCACCTTAGCATATTTGGGGTGGGGACAAGATGGAACAAATGAAATGCAAGCACTTGCCAAGCACCTCCTGGTGCCAGGCCCAGTGTTGGGAATTGTGTCAACACCTGAAAAAGTCAGGGGCCTCAAACAGTGAGGACTCGGTAGGAGTCATGGTGAAGCCATCTACAGAGTGCTATGGGAGCAGACATAAGGAAGATCCAGGACTAGGATGCAGGCAGGAGAGGCTTCGCAGGGAAGCCGACAGATGGGTCTTGAAGGATCAGACAGACAACGTTGTGGGGGCGGGGGGGAGCATTTCTGGCAGAGGTGGCAGGAGGGAAGCACGAAAGACTTGGCTTGTGCAGGGAAGCATGCAGAGTTCTGGGTTCATGCTCCACGCTGAAGCATATGCTCTGTGGTGGGCAAGCAAAGGCTAAAAAGACCAGGGATCCGGTTATAAAGATCTTAGAGGGCCAAAATGCTCAATGTAGAACATAACTTAAAATACAGTATCAAGAGAAGCAACCTAAATGTCCATCCATGAATGAAAGATCAAGGAAAGGTGAGGTATACATATAATGGAATACTGTTCAGCCTTTAAAAAAGAAGGAAATCCTGGCATGCGACAATGTGGGTGAACCTGGAGGACATCACCCTGAGTGTAATAAGCCAGTCACAAAAGGACAAATGTGGCATGATTCCACTTAGATGAGGTACCTAGAGTGGTCAAGCTCTTGGAAACAGAAAGTAGGATAGTGGATGCCAGGG
>NW_028016157.1:0-738 GCF_054177405.1 Leptonychotes weddellii
AATGAATAAATAAAATCTTTAAAAAAACAAAAACAAAAAACACCAAAATATCAACAGTGGCTATCTGTGGCAGGTGGGATTGTGGTGATTTTTTATTTTATTTTTGTATAGTTTGCTGTATTTGCTAATATGAGTAGGCCCAGTTTCATTATCAGGAATAAAACAATGTATGATATTACATGTTTTAAAAAGCACAGCTCTGTCTACCCATTCGCGCCCTGAAGGGTTTTCCAGAAAGGGGTAAGGTGTGGTTTTAAAGGTGGTGAGGGGTCTGACCTTTCTGAGACAGCGTTCTTCCACAAGAGGGTGCCTGGCCTTCAAGTAAGGACTGGGCGGGGTCCCGAGTTTGGAGTCGGATTTTAAGGGAGCCGTGTAGAAAGCGTAAATCTTGCCTGTTTCCAACTCCACACCTAGGAACCATGCACAGAGTGGCTCAAAAGCTTCTGGCACTCTGGGGGCCTGGGTGGCTCAGTCGGTTAAGCGACTACCTTCAGCTCAGGTCATGATCCCAGGGTCCTGGGATCGAATCCCACATCGGACTCCCTGCTCGGCGGGAAGCCTGCTTCTCCCTCTCCCACTCCCCCTGCTTGTGTTCCCTCTCTCGCTGTGTCTCTCTCTGTCAAATAAATAAATAAAATCTTTAAAAAAAAAAAAAAGCTTCTGGCACTCTAAGGCCTGCCTCCGTGGTCAGTAATCATGAAAAAGTCCATTTTCCCTGAAATCAGTACGTCCGGTTTA
>NW_028016158.1:0-738 GCF_054177405.1 Leptonychotes weddellii
AAAAAAAAATAATACTGCAATAAAAAAAAATAAATAAAAATAAAAAAAAAAAGAAATGGTGCAGGGTGTTTGAATTTCCATGAGCAGTGAGTGCATAGGGTTCTCCACACTTCCCGTTGCTTCCCATTGTGCCTAACACCATTCTCAGCACGTAAAAATGATTCCATGGGGGGCGGGCACCTGGGTGGCTCAGTCAGTTAAGCAGCTGCCTTTCAGCTCAGGTCATGATCCCAGGGTCATGGGATCAAGTCCCACATCAGGCTCCCTGCTGGGAGGGTAGTCTGCTTCTCCCTCTCCGGCTCCCCCATTGCTTGTGTTCTCTCTCTTTCTCTCTGTCTGATAAATAAATAAAATCTTAAACAACAACAAAAATGATTCCGTTGATGTTTTGTTGAACCCACCCAGAGCCCATAACATTTTTTTATCAGATTTACTTATCCTTCTCCCATCTTTTCCCATCTGTTTCCTAATATTTATTCCTTCTGGAAAGGGTCAGTCATAATCAGTTTCAAAAACTGTAATAGTGTTCTCAGGTTTGCGCTACAGTCAATACTCTTACAGCCTCGCGTCCAACTGTTGCAGGACCTATAGCGGCTTGCAGGGCAGAACATGCAGGTGCTGGTGGACTGCAGGTGTTTACAGAGCTTGTCACTTTTTGCAAAGCCTCTAGCTGTTCACAGATCCCACAGATGTTTGCAGAGCCCATCCCTGTTTGCAGAGCCTGTCATTTGTAAATGT
>NW_028016159.1:0-737 GCF_054177405.1 Leptonychotes weddellii
TAGCCTGGTGATGGGTATTGAGGAGGGCACATTCTGCATGGAGCACTGGGTGTTATGCACAAACAATGAATCATGGAACACTACATCTAAAACTAATGATGTAATGTTTGGGGATTAACATAAGAATAAAAAAATTAAAAAAAAACCAAAAAACAAAAAACATTAAAAAAAAATGAAACAAAGCCTTCGTCATTTTATAAAGGCCCCCTTTATCTCCGGTTTATTTCTTATATTGATGTCTACTTTGATACTAGTTTAGACACTCCCAACCTTCTTTTGATTTAATATTTGCATAATATGTCTTATTTTACTTTTAAACCCCTACGTGTCTTTCCTGTCTTAGATGTTGCTTGGTAAATTCCATTCTGAGAAGTGCTGACTTTTATTTGGTGTTGTAGGTCATTTATATATTTAATATGATTAATGCTAAATTTGAGTTTAAATTGACCATCTTGCTAGTTGTTCTCTGTTTGTCCCATTCTTTTTTTTTTTTTTTTAAAGATTTATTTATTTATTTGAGAGAGAGAGGGGTAGGGGAGGAGCAGAGGGAGAGAATCTTCAGGCTGACCCCCCCGCTCCCCCACTGAGCAGGGAGCCCGATTTGGGTCTCAATCCCAGGAGTCATGAGATTATGACCTGAGCCAAAACCAAGAGCCAGACGCCTAATGGACTGGGCCACCCAGGCACCCCTGTCCTATTTATTCTTTGTTCCTTTTTTCCTTCTCTTGCCTTCTTTT
>NW_028016160.1:0-737 GCF_054177405.1 Leptonychotes weddellii
TTCGGAAAATATATTTATTATTAATAGTGAGTGCAGTAAAGATGTCCGTATTCATGATCGAGAAGAGGTGGTATAAGCCAAGGTTGCCTTTATGTTGATAAAAAATGCCTTATTTCACTTGTAATCATAAACATTATTCCAGTAAAAGAGGGTACATTTTTCTCTCCTTTTTGTCTTACTTATATGATCACCATAATAAGTTAAAATGAAGTAGCTCTTATATAGTCAAGGGAGAAAAGCAAAAGGGAAAACCAAAACACCAGAGCCTAGACGACTGCACCCAGCACTGCTGGGCTGAGGTGGAGGTTTGGTGCCCTCTCCCCGCCCCGCTCCAATTACCTCAGCCCCCATCCCAACCCCCAACCCCAGCTCTGCTGGAATGAAGATTCACCCAACCCTGGAGCTTGGTAAGAAGAGAAAGCTGAATTGAAAGTTAAAATTTAAAGGTAGAAAGGTCTGCCTTTCTCTTTTAATCATCATGAACAGAGTTGACTAACACTGCAGTGTGTCCTTGCTGGCTGATACCTGATCTAGGCCTTGGCTTTTCAAACTGCAGTTGATCAACTGGGATATGCTTCAGCTGAATCTGCTCTTTGGTGCTTCTCTTTAATCGTCTTCTCCTTAAATGGGTTACTTTCTTACTAGGAAAAAAAAAAAAATGTTCCGCCTCTGGAATTAACGTTGAGGAGTTCTGCTTGTTCTAAAAGTTGACTTTATCCTCCCTTCTCAAGCATGCT
>NW_028016161.1:0-737 GCF_054177405.1 Leptonychotes weddellii
AGAAGACCTGCAGAATCGTTTATATTTCTGCTTGCATTTAGCCTTCTGTTTCCAAGTTTAATCTCAAAGATTTTTTTAATCTTGATTACAGCTCTTGGTAAATGAATGTCGCTTTACATGAAAGGCAGAACTTAGGGCAACACAAATTTTTGTTGATATGTTCATTGTGCGACGTGAAGGCCAGTCCTCAATAAAACACAAACAAACAAAACCCCCTACTTTTTGCCTTAGGAGCAGAAAGCTAAAGAGAGATGTGAGAAACAAATTTGCAGATTGTTCTCTCCTAGCGGGAGATACCGGCTAAAACATGGTCTTTAGCCTTAATGAAAACACATTTTCAAGTTCTTCTGGCTTATTCTGGCAAGATAAAAACAAGTTGTAAAGAAACCACTTCTGTCAAGACTAGAAGCTTTGGCCTCACTGCCATTGTTAAATAGTATTTCTTGGATTGCTTTTAAGGCTAATTTTGCTGCCCTTTTGAAGAGACTTTTGAAATCATACAGAGCCCATAAGAGACAAAACAAAACAGGGGCGCCTGGGTGGCTCAGTTGGTTAAGCGACTGCCTTCGGCTCAGGTCATGATCCTGGAGTCCCGGGATCGAGTCCCGCATCGGGCTCCCTGCTCGGCGGGGAGTCTGCTTCTCCCTCTGACACTCCCCCCTCCTGCGCTCTTTATTTCTCTCTCTTTCTCTCTCTCTCAAATAAATAAAATCTTAAAAAAAAAAAAAAAAAAACAA
>NW_028016162.1:0-737 GCF_054177405.1 Leptonychotes weddellii
CATCTTACCAAAATATATGCAACAGCATGTAAAACAATTTTATCCTTGAAAAAGGATAAAAATATACATATATTAATTGTATAAGACCTTTATGTAAGATACTATTATTTCCCAGGGTTCAGTCCTATGCTCCATTATCAGAGGGATAATTCACCAATTCTGTGATTCTAATAGCCACCATATGCTGGTATTCCCTAACATCTATCTTCCTTGAAATATTTCTGTGGTGAGTATCAGACATGAATATGTGGCTGTCCTCCAGGCCTCCTCCTTTGGATACCCCACAGACACTTAAAGCTCAACGTCTTAAAAAAAAAAAAAATCAACGTAGTTAACATCAAAACAGTATTTTTCTTCCGTGTTCCCAGTTTCAATGAATTGCACCAGTCAATACAGATGGCCACTCTAATAAACTGGGCAATTTTCTTAAGATCTCCTCTATTCACTGCAACAAATATTATGTTGTCCACAGCTTCTTTTAATACCAACTATTGGATCGTTTTTCTTGGTGCAAAGCACAATTCATTACTAAGGTACTCCTTTATCTGGAGGCTTGTTATCTGGCCAGTTTCAGCTTTTTACAACTCATTGACCCCACATGTTCCTGAAATATAGATAGCATTATCTTAATTCCTGTATTCTCTTTCACAGTGCAATAAAATGTATTTATTTAATTGTTTATCTCTCCCACTGTAGTATATTATACCCATTGCCATGTACAGTGGCTGGCATAAAAT
>NW_028016163.1:0-737 GCF_054177405.1 Leptonychotes weddellii
CCCTGTATGACCTCCACATCAGGCTACCGAGGGACCCAAGATGGCACTGGGGAGACCAGTGGCAAAACACTTCTGCAGAAGGAAGCAGCTATTGGAAGCAGGAGTTGGCCATCAGGCTGGGAAGACTTGGTTCCCTGGATTCTCCTTCTCTGTCTACTCTCTGTTTCTTTATTTTCTGTTTCTTGTGTAATCAGACTCAATGGGTAGCTTAATTCTCACAGAAAGGTGTAATCCCAGGATACGGAGTCTTTCATTCCAGGGAACACTCTGGTTCATCAGTTTACAGATGAACTGGAGTTACAGATGAACCAGATGTTCCTTGTTAACCTTCTCCTCTCTGTTTACGCTGATGACAGTCCATCTGCCACCCAACCTGTGAAAATTCTGTCATGTTTCCAGGACAATTCTCTGCTCTGCCCCATCTGTCTTTAAGGGGGATTCATTATATCTTTAAATTAAATCAGGCAATTTAATGAGGAAAGAGGAATCACAACCAAGTAATTCTATGGGGAGGAAAACCAAAACAAAACAAAATCAGTTGGTGGACTAAACTGGTTGGAACTTTCATCTCACAAAACAAAACCAGTTGCTCCATTTGTTAATGACTCATGTTCATGTTAAACTCCACCTAAGTTCCTTGCCTTTTTTGATCACTTCCTGGGTGTGTCGCCCCCCACTCTATCTATGCTTTCAATTCAGTCTCATCATCATAGCTGTTTTTTCTCTTATTAGCTTAC
>NW_028016164.1:0-737 GCF_054177405.1 Leptonychotes weddellii
ATGAAATGTTTCGACAAGAGCCTGCCGCATAGTTATCAACCATGGTTGTTACTGTTATTACTTAGATAGTGGTTTTCTCCTCTTGTTTGTGTGCGTGAGCACGGCTTACTCAAAGAGAAGACCCCAGACATGAAAGAGGTATAAGGAGAGCTTATGTGCAGAGAAAAAATTCTGTGCAGAGAAAAAATGCTCACAATGCTCTGGGATATGGATCTGGGGGATCGAAGCTACGTAGCACTATGGTTCTCACACTTGCCTGCACATCTGAATCACCTGGGCAGCTTATAAAAACCATGAATTACCAATTCCAAACTCAGACTTCCTCAATCAGTTGTCAGGAGGGTCCCCAACTACCTCTTGCCAGTGTGAGCTTGCCAACGCACAGGTGTGAGGGCACCTCTGCACAGTGCTCGAGGACTTGGATAGAGTTATAGTCAACAAGACCACTGTAGCTTGTCACACAAGACGAGTACCATATTCAGCAAAGGCTCTGAGTAGGAAGAGGAGTCTCACCTAAGTGGAGAAAGGCTGCCTTCTGGAATCTGTTCCATGGGGGTGGAAGTGTGCTTAATGAGCCCTCACATAAGCTCTCCTTATACCTCTTTCATGTCTGGGGTCTTCTCTTTGAGTAAGCCGTGCTCACGCACACAAACAAGAGGAGAAAACCACTATCTAAGTAATAACAGTAACAACCATGGTTGATAACTATGCGGCAGGCTCTTGTCGAAACATTTCAT
>NW_028016165.1:0-737 GCF_054177405.1 Leptonychotes weddellii
AATGCAATATATGTTAAGAAGAAAAAAAAGAAGAAGAAGAAGGTAGCGGGAGGGGAAGAATGAAGCGGGGGAAATCGGAGGGGTGGACGAACCATGAGAGATGATGAACTCTGAAAAACAAACTGAGGATTCTAGAGGGGAGGGGGGTGGGAGGATGGGTTGGCCTGGTGGTGGGTATTGAGGAGGGCACGTTCTGCATGGAGCACTGGGTGTTATGCACAAACAACGAATCATGGAACACTTCATCTAGAACTAATGATGTAATGTATGGGGATTAACATAAGAATAAAAAAAAATAAAAAAACAAAACAAAAAAAATAAATAAATATTTAGTATAATTATTCAGTGAAAAAAAAAAAAGAATACTAAACATCACAGCAAGGATAAATGCTACATTGAAAAATACTTTGGTGTTTCCCTTTTTTGTTGGTTGGTGGGTTGGTGGCTCATTGCTGTTAACTCACAAAATGTATACTCCCTTGCCAACAGCAGATTTGATTCTTTCTGGGGAACGCTAACTTTGCATTTACCTTTTCTTACCCCAAGATCCAACCTTTAGTTGGTAAGCCTGATTGTTGGGAATAGCTCGCAGTCTTAAAACAGAAAACAATGAGCACAATGCTTCCCACAGACAAAGGGAGACAGATGAAAATTAACATCCTTTTAACACTACTTCCTGCTACTTGAAATTTTACTTGGCTTGAGGAGCTTGTTTATGCTAAAGAATACAGCAGTGA
>NW_028016166.1:0-737 GCF_054177405.1 Leptonychotes weddellii
ATTCACTTCTCTGCACGTCCTACCTTCCAGAAAGTGGTTGCTTTTCTGTTCAGAGAGTTACTGTTCTTTTCTTCGATCTCCTGTTGAGTTCGTAGGTGTTCAGAATGGTTTGTTCCCTATCCAAATGAATTCCTGGGACCAGACGAAATCCAGGTCTCCTACTTCTCCGCCATCTTGCTCCGCCCCTCTAGTAATTTTATTTTTAATTGGTTATTGGACACTGTGAGTGTTACATTGTTGAGAGCTGGAATCTGTTATCTTTTTTATTTATAAGTTTTTATTCAAATTCCAGTTAACATACAGTGTAATATTAGTTTCAAGCATACAATTTAATGAATCAACTCTTATATGCAACACCAGGTGCTCATCACAACAAGTGCACGTCTTCATCCCCGTCACCTGTTTCCCCCATCCCCCCACCCCCACCTCCTCTCTGGTAACCATTTGTTCTCTCTATTTAAGAGTCTCTTTCTTGCTCTGCCCCCTCCCTCTTTATCTCCCCCTTTGCTTGTTTGTTTTCTTTCTTAAATGTCACATATGAGTGAAATCATATGGCATTTGTCTTTCTCTGACTTACTTCGCTCAGCATAATATGATGTCTTTTCTTAAAGCATATTGGACTTTACAATTCAGGCAAGTTGAGTTAATTTTGGATTAACTTGATACTTTCAAGCTTTGTTGGGATAGGTTTAAAGTAGTTTTCCTCTAGGACAGCATCTTACTACTAAGACCTAACT
>NW_028016167.1:0-12065 GCF_054177405.1 Leptonychotes weddellii
TGTTGAGCACAAACAATGAATCATGGAACACTTCATCTAGAACTAATGATGTAATGTATGGGGATTAACATAAGAATAAAAAAAAAATTTCCTTAAAAAAAAAATTACTGAGAGATATCAGGTCAAAATAATCTATTCTTATCGGAATCTTTAAAACCTAGCTTCCTGGTTCATGTTGAGTGTTACATAGCCCTGAAGAAATACATAACTATGATAAAATAACTTGCCCAGATGTAACTTTTAATGTATATTTTCTCTCTACCCAGTAATCTGTTATTAGAATATCAAATCACTCTAGCACTGAGTCATCTCCAAATATTACCCAATAAAAGCAATAGACTATACAATGTGTCTAATAATGAACTAAGATACTAGGAACAATAGAGTAGCATATATCTCATATTGCAGAAGTGCCCTGCTATATCTGGAGAACTATGCTCCAGTTCATATTTATCACAGTTCCACCCTTATTGGCTTCTAGTGGCTTCATATGCCCAAGGGATGTCAAACTTCTTTAACTTCTAAAGCCAAAGGCATTGCTTCATCTACTTGGCCTGATCTCTACATCGGACAGGAAACTCGGCAGAGACCGTGCCTGGCTTTCCTCTCTTATGTGCCTTCAAACCGGTTGCAATGGCCTATTTCTCTCTCTAATCCTCAGAGAAATTGTTTTATGATTAAAAGAAACTATTCTAATTAGATGATTGGAATCAGATTTGAAAGAAATATAGTAAGTTAAAAATAAAAGAATGGAAGAAGCTTCCATTCTGATGATCAATTCCTAAGACAAAGACTCTTCACATTATTCCGGTAGAGCTCACTCTGTATTTCCCTTGGTAGTGTCAGAGAAGGCTTAGACCTTTCATGAGAAAACACATACTGACAGGTTAACGTATCCACATAAAGGTGACTTTTTTTTTTTGCATTTAACGAAAATAATAAGTAATTCAGATATTAATGTATTTCTCAATGTTGCTTTCACGTGTAACATTAGATATCCTCTGTTCATTCATTAATTCTCCAGCCAACATTACTGAGTGCCTACTATAGGTCATATTCTCTGTGATACTGGAGATTCAAAATTATAGCCTGATAAGCAGAAATATGCCTAAGTCATCCTACAGGCTAATTCTGGGTTTCCTGGACAATGCGCTAGATGGAACTTGAAGATGCCCCTCTGCTTTCTTCATCAGTATCTAACCTGGCTTCCCATGGGGCCGCAAGGTTCCCATGTACTTTCCCAGGCAACTCTTGTCAATATCTGATATCAAAATTCAGACTTCCGGTCAACCAAATTAACTGATAATTTCTTCTTCCACAATTGACAGAATTGTTGTCCTACTCACCCTACCAAAAGGAAAAATAGCCTTCCCCTCCCCTCCTCGCCGGAAGGCACATCTGTATTTCACGTACAGCAGAGCGGTCTGGACCAGCAGCCCTGTCCTGGAGAGGATGTATGCATTCTTGTTTATTGCCAAGCATGGGCTTGTGAATTTACCTAGAAGGTGCTTGTCAGGACACAGTGTGGGTTTGGAGTCCAGTGGAGGGGACTTGGCCCTCTGTTCTCCCCTCTTATAAATAACCCTAAGAAAATAGCTTTTTCACAGGGTAGCAGACTCTTGGGAGCCAAGTAATCTGAATTTAGATACTAATTGGCTAACATCAGAGACTCTAGGGTTTTTCAGAGGTGGTTATCTCCTCCCGTAGGTGGCTGGGGTAGGAGAGAAAACTGTCTTCTGATGGGAGAAGGAGAATCCCTAATTTGAGATTTCTTGCTCGGCTACCCAAAATGAATCCTCAGGTTATCTTTCAGGCAGTCCTGATCTTCATACCACAGAACTTGACATGACATGTTATTTACTTCAATAATGTTACAGTTAAGCAAGGATAAACCAAACATTTAAGCCAAAGAAATCATTGTCAGTAGTGGTACAAAGAATGTCAACTGTCGTGAGGATGTGGCAGGATTGCTGTTTGCCTCCCTAACAGATTTTTTTTTTCATCCTTCCTAATAATGGTACCCTGTACTTGAAGCTGTGAACTTGACCTACCAAGATAAACAAAGCATTTTCTAAGCTATCTTGCAACTGGTGCTGCTGAGACTAAGTTCTGACTATTGAGGTATAAGCACAGCTTTAGATTTTGCTTTTAGAAATCTTCTTTAAGTAGACTAATTTTTCCTCCCCACTTCTATTGTTGCTTAAGGTCCGGTGGTCAAAATTGGGACGCTAGCAGTGATCTTGGGCTAGGAGAAAGAATCACAGCCTGGTGATGGTGGAGTGATAAACCAGAGTCATCCCTGAGGACTGTAGAGCCAAAGCCACCTCCCAGAACTGGCAAAATGGCGACTCCTAAGCTTTAATGTGAGAAACATAGCTTCCTATCTTGTGTGAACCGTTGTCTTTTTGGGATTTACTCTTAAGCATAAATAAACCTAATCCCAACTGATAATGTTTTCAGAACTATCGATGTTGGATTTGAGAGAGCTGGGGAAGAAGGATAGTTTTGGGATACCAGGACAAAGGCATGGCTGCCAGGACAGTCTGCAAGTGCATTCTTTGTACCAACATAATGCAGGGCTTTCCCCTAATTTGTTTTTGACTCCTAGTTGGTAATGATCAGAGACTGTCAACAAAAGAAGTCAGAGGCTCTGGCAGGAAGTAACAGTAGGATAAGACAGGGGGCCCTGAACCACAGGTTAGGGAATTAAATGCACGTATAAAAATACACACACAAACATATGAATATATACATAGGTATGTACATGTATGTGTATGAATATATGTGTGTGTGTATTTATATTTCTATGGACACAAATAAAGCAACTTTTGAAAGAATAACTTCTTTTCATACCTAAGTTCAACAAAAATATTCAAAATTAGAATATTTATTTTCATATTATTTTTTTCACTAATTTATTGAGTCCAGAAATTAAAACAAAGTTAGGGCAAATAAGTGTTTTCTCAGTATTTATTATGGGATATTAACTTCACTGTTATATCTCTTTTATCTTAATTCTTGAGCATGTTGGCTTTATTGTAATAGATCCTCAAGTTGTAAATTAAATTAAAGAGATCCTCCTTGATTAAAATATGAATGCTACATGAAAGTACCTCAGTGTGGCAAGTCCAAATCCAAATGATTTAACTGTGACTCTATCCTTTGAGTGTTTCGCTTAGTCTATTAAAAATAATGACAAACCTTCAAGATTTCAAAGAAATCCATAAGGATTTTGTTCAGTCAAAGGGTTGCTGAAACATTTCTTGAGAGTCGACATGGTGGCTTTTATAGATTATGAAGACGGTCATTAAAAAATAAGATGGTATTTATCAGAGTAACATGAAAAAAGCATCCCAGCATGCTGTAAGTGATAATGGGAATTTTTACTAATTTTAACTATCACACAGTGTTTTTGTAACACAATCCTGGGCTTTGAGTGAAGCAAATGGGGCTTATTGCTAAAGACTTTTGGTTTCTAAGTAGTTAACACCTTAAGTGAAATACTTAGAACTAATAGCTTTATTAGTAAAATTGTCAGTTCTGGTTTTCCTCTCAAATGCAATTATTAGATAATGTTAGCTCGCTGACATTGATGGTTTTTCATACAAAAGTGAAAAAAGATAACATTGAGATCTTTACAAGAAGTCTCTGCAGTTTTTATCAAGCACATCGTCTTTTGCTATACATCAACATAGATTTTGCATGATCTTTTATTTTACAGTTCATATTATCTTAGAAATAAGATAATCAAATAAGATAATAAGATAAAATCAAATAAGATAATCAAATAAGATTGGTCAAAAAATAAATTTGAGGGAGAACATGAAGAAAAATTTGAGGTACACTTTTCAGTTATAAACAAAATAGAGACTCAATATAAAGGTCTAATAAGGACCAAAGTAAGAATAACCTAAAGGTCTCTCCACATTATGAGCACACATTTGTAAGGCGGGCCACCATTTCCTATGCTTTCTGATCGTTAATGGAATTTAATTTCTTCATTCTCTATGTTTCCTTGACTTTATTTCCCTACTTTGATTCTTACATGGTCTGCCTCTGTGTTGCTTTTTTATGTCGGATGCCCCACATTAGGCAGTAAGTTCCCTCAAGGGCAAACCCTGTCTGGGGCAGCTATAGATAAGCAATTTTGAGTCCTAGCCTAGGCTTACTCATTGGTGCCCACTCTGAAAGTCTATTATGGGAATATTGTTACAGCAACAATGCCTAGAATGCCTTGACAAAGGTGGCCTAGCACTACAAATTCCCTGCAATTGTTAATCAGTTAAACAAACAAACAAAACTAAAACAAGCACTTAAACTGATTTGGAGAGCAATTGCTTAGTGTTTATCAGCAGCCTTCAAAGTATTTTCACTTTTTGACTAAGCAGTTCCCATTTTTCATGTATATTCCAAAAAAACAGAAACAAACACCCTTAGATTTTGACAAGTTTTGTGCACTAAGATATTTACAGCCACTTTGACTGTAGCATTCAAATACTGGAAACAATTTAAAAACTCAACAGAAAGGAAATAATTAAAGAAACCCTGCCGCAACTGGCCAGTGTTATATTATACGGTTGTATAAAATTAGTGATAGTAATAGCAAAGCAAAATAGATATTTTGGTATTTTTTTTGGTTAATTTCAAGATGCTGATATAAGTGGCATTCTTAAAAAAAAACAGTTTTGAATTCATAAAATAAACTGAGAGTAAATACATGATACATTTCCAATGCAATAAATTATAACTATTATAAGTCATGGAGTAGAATTGTAAATTTATACTTTCTATTCAAATATTCATTAACATAAAGTATTTTCAGTGAGCCAAAAATAATATAAAGTAAAAAAAAGATTTGATTATAAAATATCTAAATCAAAATGATATTTGATCTCTTTTGAAAAAGCACTATTTTAAAAAAGTGTCAATCAATATTGTCAATGTTAACTCATGAATCTCTTTTTGTGTAGATTGTTCCCTGCTGCTGAAGAAGCTCATTCTGACTATACAAGTTAAGAGAATGATGCAGAAACAGGGTATAAAATAAGTCCAGATACTTTATTCTAAATCTTTCATCTTCAAATAATACAACCCTTAGTTGATAGTTTTAAGAAGATCATTTAAAATAAGATTTTAGAGATTTTTCTTTTTTTTTTTCTGGCTCTACAAACTTTTTATTGATGGCAAGCTGTATATTTTGTTTTTGTTACAATGAACAGTTTCCTGACTTGTCCTTTTATAAACTTTATCATTAATAAATGGAAGTTTTGAGGCAGACTTAACTATATAACAATTTCAATACCGTTATGTTTGTATTCCATTTATTTGCAATGTCTTTGAAGTAGAGTAAGAATTGTTCTTGAAAAAGAGTTGCAAAATCACGATGCATTTGCCTATTTAGATTCACTGGCACAGAAATATCTAGGCTTATAGATTAGTAATTATAATGTCTTTCACATTAATTGTATCATAGATTCAGTGATTTTCATCTGAATAAAATAACGATACAGATTTCGGATATTTTAAATGCCAGCATGGTGACATAATGCTAAAAAAATAGACCAGTGTATTAATTTTATTAAAAATAGCCTTGAATACTGAAATAACTGAACACCAGGGATATTGCAAACAGTATTTTAAATGTTACCTATAAAAACTATTCAATGACAAGGAGGATTAAAATGGTATAATTCCAAGTAAAGAACAAAAAGGTAACAAAATTACATACACAATAGTATTAACAATAATAAGTACTATGTGGTAAATGTTTTTATGCACCAGCCACTTTAAAGCATCTAGTGGATATAAATTCATGTACATTTTGAGATAACTCCATGATCTATGTGCATTACCTTTTTTTAGAAATAAAGCTCTGAGGCTTAGCAAGAATAGAATGTGTCCAGTGTCATCTACTGGTGAGTGGCGGGGTCTGAATCCCATCTGATAGCCCATGGTTTCACCTGTCTTATCAATGTTGTCAAATTGGTTTGCCAGCAACCATTAAGAGATTGTTTTTAGCATTGCAAACTCAGCATGTAGACACATACATGTAAACACCCACATAACTTTGTATACATAAATATGTAACTTTAAAGAGCACCATATACTGACTTAGTCATCATTTTTAGCTTGTGTCCTAATAATTGGGTATTGCGTTTTGGTGAAGTAGATCTGTTTCTTCCTGTCAGAGCAACAGGAAAACAAACTTCCTCTTTCCAGAAGTGGTCTTAAGAAGTAGCCAAAGATCTTGGCCAATTTTTTGTCAGAAAAACATGAATATCAATTATGGAAAAACTAGAGTTGTTTTTACTCAAACTCACCTGGTATTCTATTAGATAAAACTAAACTGTGTTCAACTTAACTCATTTACTTGCTGGGAGGTCTGCTTTCTGGCTAACATCCTAGCTGACTCACAAGAATATCACTGTTCAAAATCAAACATGTTACAGGAAGCAAGTTGCTTAGTGGATAGAGGTCAGAAAGGAGTATATCTGAGTTGCATTCTAAAGGAAATTCCTGGCCTTATCCTCCAATATTATTATGCACAACTCCCATAAAGGCAAAATCATGGCAGGATCTTAGATGTTCATAGAAAAACACTTGTTCCTTCATGTCTTGAATATTTATTGAGCACCTAATAGCAATGCACTATTGCAAGGTAATGATGATGTAACAGTAAAGAAGATGAAGCCTGATGAAACTTATGTCTATGTTGTTTATTGTTGCCAAGTTGAAACGGTATCACCAGCGCCTAGAACTATTTCTTAGATATGCCATTGGAATGTCTAAATTGAGCTTCCTCTCTTTTCCCCCTCTACCTCTCAAACAAACAAAAAATTGGAAACCTTGTCTACTTCTACATTTGAGTTAAGGACAATTCCATCCTAACCGTTACTTGAGACGCAAGCCTTAAGATCACCTTTGACTCTTCTCTCTCTTACCCAACATCTAACCCATCAGCAAATTCTGTGAGCTCTGCCTTCAGAATCCATCTAGAAACATTTTACTTCTCACTGACACAACCACCTTGACCATGGCCCAAGCCACCATCATCTCACTCCTGGATTTCTCTGTAAGTTTCTTAACTGGATTTTCTATTCTTGCCTTTGGCCTTCACATAATCGGTACTCAGTATAGGAGCCGGAGTGATCTTTTCAAAAATGTTACTTGTATAATGACATTCCTCAACTCAAAACCATCGCATGACAGTCTATGTTCATTCAGAATCGAAGCCAAAGTTCTTCCACTGACACATAGGACCTTACACGATCTGTACTCATTTTTACTTAACGTTCTATAATTTCTCTCTCCCTCTCCACCAGTCAACTCTAGCAGCACTAACCTCATTTGGGAATTTATTCTGACAAGTCCCCCACCTGAAAATGTTTTCCTTCTAGTTTTCACATGGGTTTGTCTATCTCTCAGCACTGACATATTGCTTATGCACTTCAGGTAACGTTGCTGAAACGTTACCTTATAAATGAGACCCTTCCTGACTAATGAACCACAGCCCTAAATTTATCACTCCTTCCTCTTCTTTATTTTTCTCAACAGCATTTACTCCCATTTGAGAAACTATATATTGTTTATATATTCTTTTCCTGGTAGATTGTACAAGCCAAGAGAATAGAGACATTGGTTTAATTTGAACTCTTTACTGTTGGACCCACTGCATGTGGGACAGTACCTGGTATATAACCAACACTCAATAAATATTCATTGAATGGTTAAATCAACTAACCAATCATTAAATCCATCAAATTTGAGCAGTAAATAAATAAAGACCCTGTGCATGGCTAAGAGAGAGACAAGATTATTGCTTTCTGGAGTTCACAGTCTAGGAGGAGAAATCATTAAACAGGCAATTATATTTATATGTGTACATGTACATATAAGATATGTATACAGATTTACATATATAGAAACATGAATCAGATACACTGTAGAAAATGGAGTATGTTATGGGGTGCCTGGGTGGCTCAGTCGTTAAGCATCTGCCTTCGGCTCAGGTCATGATCCCAGGGTCCTGGGATCCAGCCCGGCATCTGGCTCCCTGTTCGGCGGGAAGCCTGCTTCTCCCTCTCCCACTCCCCCTGCTTGTGTTCCCTCTCTCGCTGTGTCTCTCTCTGTCAAATAAATAAATAAAAATCTTAAAAAAAAAAAAAAAAGAACGAAAATGGAGTATGTTAGTTGCCTTGCCAGGGCTGCCTGCTACAAAGTCTTTGTATTAGGGACCAAGGCACTTTCTGAAAGAGCACTTCACCTGATAGAACAGGGCATCAGGCAGACAAATTTTTGCCATTAACAAAGTTGTGAAACAGTCCACAAGACCACTCTCATTTCTGACATCACTGCAGATTTCAGGGGTTCCCTAGATCACTCTCAGTTTTGATAATTCACTGAAAGAATTCACAGAACTCACTGAAAGCTGTTAAACTCACAGTTATAGTTTATAAAGCATACAGATGAGAATCAGACAAAGAGAAGAGAGACATGAGAGTGAGTCCAGGAGAGTTTCCTACGTAGAGCTTCTAGTTGTCCTCTCCCAAAGAAGTCAGGGGTAGTGCTAACTGCTCCTAGCAATGGTATGAAAAGATGCACAGAGTACTGCCAGACAGGAAGTTTCACACAAGCCTTAGCATCCAGAGGATTTATTGGTGTTTGGTCACATAGAGATGGTTGGCTGCCTATGTGACCGAATTTTCTCTCCAGTTTCTTTGGTTGTCAAGCTGATACTGCATAACCCGAAGTCCCTACCATACATCACATTGTTAACATAGACTCTTTGATGTGGACCAAGACTTTCCCATAAAAAAAGAAATACCCTTTTATCAGGCAAGAATTTCCAAGATCTTAGGGATTACCTCCCTGGGACCAAGGGCAAAGGTCAGACTTCTCTTTGAGCAAGATAAAATTCTTTACTACACACAGAGCTCAATTTGTAAAAAGAACATATTTCTTCTGAGTCTAGCATTTTTCCTGTTATTCAGATATTTTTCCTAGTCCAATGCCTCTGTCTGCCCAGACCTTGGCCATTTTCTATAAATACAGCTTTCTTTACCTTGGGAGCTTCTTTTCATTTCACTCCATTCACATGTAAGAATGGGAGCAGTCATGTTTCTAGAGGCCCTGTCATCCTGATCATGGAGTGGAGGGTAACATGATCCAATTAAAGACCTTTCTCAGAACTTTTAAAATTGGAAAAAGGGGAAGACTAAAACTTTCCAATGCAAGGCAAAAATTTGAAACTCAGGACTTCTAGTGGACAGACAATTCTAGTGGACGCAGGCTCTGGAGCAAAATTATGTAGATGTGATTTATGACTTTGAGACCTAGGAGCTGACCAATCATTCCCATACCTCAGTTTTTTCACCTTTAAAATGGGATAATGATAATCTATTGATTCTAAGATGGCTACAAGGATCATATGAATTACATGCAGGGGAATTAGGACTATGAGTAAGTCCTCTGTGTTAGCTCTTGTTATTGTTGCCAGGAGAGGTGGGTTTTTAGCAGAAGAAAATAAAGACAGTATTCCCACTGAGAAAACATGAAATCTGAATAATTTTGCAGATGAGTTTTGTCAAATTTTCAAGGAACATATCATTTTAATTAATCTTATGCAAAAATTTAGAGAATAAGAATAAAGAGGCAGCCTAGCCTATAAGCCCTGTATAACATTGGAACCAAAACTAAGCAAGGATCATACCAAAAAAATAATAACAGTAATACACCAATGTATAAAAAAAGACCAGTTTAAAGTTAGACTGAGAATAAAACTTCAGAATATCTTTAAGTCAATTTACCACATTAGCTGGCTAAACGAGAAAAAAAAAAAATAACACAGTGGCCTCAGTAGGTATAGAAAAGAACCATTTGTTAAAATTCAATACTCATTCCTGATTTAAAAAAAATAAATAATAAAAAATATGTTTAGATTATAGCAAATATCATTGTTATGGGGAACATTAGGAATGCTTGCTTTAATCAGGAAAAAAAGACAAAAGTGACTTATTTTCACTTCTTTGAAATATTACACTGAAAGCCTGGCTAAGAGAGTAAGAAAAAGAAATATAATGTATTAGGATCGAAAAGAATAAACAGAGCTTCTATTATATACATATTATTTTATAGCATATACATTATGAGAAATAATAAAAAAGAATGACAAAGTGACTAGATACAAGATCAATATATAAAAATTGATTGCATTTTGCCCCAATGAAAAATACCATTTACACTATCAACAAAAGCCCCAACGTGTTCTAAAATGTATAATATAATTTGGAAGACCTATACGGAGAATATTATGAAATTTTAGCATAAGTCTTCCTAGAAAATTTAAATAGAGTGATGTAATCCTGTCACTTCTCCATAAAAATGATCTATAGATTCAATTAAATTGGAGACAAAATCTCGAGTTTTAAAAAAACAACAATAAAGTCATCTCAACTTTATTGGGACAGATATAGGTTGGCAACAAGTAAGAAGCTTGACAATATCAAGTATTGGTGTGGATATAGATCAAGTGAAATTTTATATTTTATTTTTTTTATTTTTAAAGATTTTATTTATTTATTTGACAGAGAGAGACACAGTGAGAGAGGGAACACAGCAGGGGGAGTGGGAGAGGGAGAAGCAGGCTTCCCGCTGAGCAGGGAGCCCGATGTGGGGCTCAATCCCAGGACCCTGGGATCATGACCTGGGCCGAGGGCAGACGCTTAATGACTGAGCCACCCAGGAGCCCAAAATTTTATATTTTAGTGTATCCACTTACGAAAAAAAACCCCTACCCTTTAGCAACTGTATTCCTAGATGTATAACTGGAAAAACTCTTGCACATAAGCCCTGGGAGACAGATACAAAAATGTACATAGCAGTTCAGTTTGTAATACTAAAAACAAACAAAAACCAAAATACTAAAAAACAAATACCTGAATATAAGGAAGAGAACTGATAAATAAACTGAATTATACTCACATAATGGAATATTTTTTCAGTAATGAAAATGAAACAAATGATTAAGTCTTAGAAACGTAATGAGGAGAGAAAAAAACAAGTCACTGAAAATGAATTAAAGTATAATACCATTTTTGACATTTAAAGAAGGAGGGGGGAAAGATGGCGGAGGAGTAGGGGACCCTATTTCAACTGGTCCCGGAATTAAGTTGGATATCTACCAGACCACTCTGAGCACCCACGAAACCAGCCTGAGATGTAAGAAGATCTGGATCTCTACAAACAGAATATCGCAGGCAGTTGGTTTTGAGGTACAAAGCGGAGAGCTGTGATTCTGCGGGCAGATATCAGAGGATAAACGGCAGCAGGAGGGTGCCTGGCCGTGGGGATCCTACACCGCCGGTGAGTGACAGCCTCACGCGCTGTGGACGGGGCACAGCCTCGCAGACCGGTAGCGTCGGGAAAGAACTTTAGGGCAGCCCCCGGGGTGGAAACCCCAACGGCGGGGTCACGCGTGTGCGAATTGGGAGCGGCTGGCGGTTTTAGAAGCACAAAGGGCAGAGACGTGCCCCGACCTGGAGGCAGGACTGGGAGCGCTGCGGAGGGACGCACAACCCAGGCCGCTGCAGTTTATAGCAGCAGGGACAGAAACGGAGATGGTGTGGCCTGGAGGGCTCACTGAAGAACAGACTGCGATCTCTCTGCTCTGAGGCAGAGGGTTGGAAACGGTCTCTTCTGTTCTGACCCGTGGAAGAGACATGGAAAGCCACCAGGCAAAGGTGCCAGAGAACAAAAGCCCCGAAGACTGATTCCCACTGAGCCCATCCCCCGCCACAGGGGCGCAGGGCAACTCTGCCCAAACAGGGTTGCCTGAGTAACAGCGTGGCAGGCCCCAGAAGACAGGCTTGGAAAACAAGAGGCCAGCAACCCTAAGGTCCCAAGAAAACAGGTGCATCTTGCTTGGGTTCTGGTCAATAATTTCGACTCTATACATTCCCTCAAACACCCATCAACAGAATGACTAGGAGGAGGAGCCCCCAAAACAGAAAAGACTCAGAGATTATGACTTATGCTGCAGATTTACAAATGGATGCAGATATAACCAA
>NW_028016168.1:0-11379 GCF_054177405.1 Leptonychotes weddellii
CTATTACATGCTGGGGTGTTGGCCTGTTTTCCTTGATCTTGGGAAGGGTCCTCTCTGCCTCTAGGACACGAATGTTTGTTTCATTCCCCACATTAGGGAAGTTCTCAGCTATGATTTGCTCAAATATATCTTCTAGTCCTCTCTCTCTCTCCACCCCCTCAGGGATTCCAATAATTCTGACATTGGAATGTTTCATGGTGTCACTTATTTCTCTGATTCTATTTTCATGGATTCTGAGTTGTTTTTCCCTGGCCTCCTCTTTTCCCTTTTTGTCTATTTATTGGTCTTTGAGGTCACTAATTCGTTCTTCTGGCTCACTTACCTAGCTGTTAGATTATCTAGATTAGATTGGATCTCATTGATAGCATTTTTAAGTTCTGCCAATTCAGCTTTCATTTTTGCCCTTAGAGACTCTATGTTGCCATTAATTGATTTCTCCATTCTAGCCATTGTCTTTACAATTGCTAGCCTGAATGCCATCTCTGACATCTTGGTTATATCTGCATCCATTTGTAAATCTGCAGCATAAGTCATAATCTCTGAGTCTTTCCTATTTTGGGAGTTCCTCCTCCTAGTCATTCTGTTGAGGGATGGTTGAGGGAATGTATAGAGTCCAAATTATTGACCACAGCCCAAGCAAGGTGCACCTGTTTTATAGGGATCTTAGGGTTGCTGGCCTCTTGTTTTCCTAGCCTATCTTCTGGGGGAGGGGCCTGCTGCGCCATTACTCAGGCAATCCTGTTTGGGCAGAGTTGCCCTGCCCCCTGTGGCAGGGGATGGGCTCAGTGAAAATCGGCTTTGGGGGCTTTTGTTCTCTGGTGGCTTTCCCTGGCAGCTCTCCATGTCTCTTCCGAGAGTCAGAGTAGAAGAGACCATTTTCAACCCTCTGCCTCAGAGCAGAGATTGCAGTCTGTTCTTCAGTGAGCTCTCCAGGCCACACTATTCTCCGTTTCTGTCTGTGCTGCTATGAACTGCAGTGTCCTGGGTTGTGTGCCCCTCAGCAGCACTCCCAGTCCTTGCTTCCAGGTCGGGGCTCGCCTCTGCCCTTTGTGCTTCTAAAACCACCAGCCACCCCCAGTTCACACACATGGCCCCACTCCGGGTTTCCATCCAGGGGGCCGCCCTAAAGTCCTTTCCCCATCGCTACCAGTCTGCGAGTCTGTGCCCAGTCCCCAGTGTGGGAGGCTGTCGCTCACTGGTGGTGTAGGATCCCGACAGCTCAGCTCCCTCCCCCTTCCATTTATCCTCTGATATCTGCCCATGGAATCATGGCTCCCCACTTTGTACCTCAAAATAAACCACATGAGATATTCTGTTAGTAGAGATCCAGATCTATCTTCTTACATCTCAGGCTGATTTCATGGGTGTTCAGAGTGGTCTGGTAGATATCCAGCTCAATTCCAGGGACTGGTTGGAATAGGGACCCCTACTCCTCCACCATTTTTTCTGCCCTCTCTCTAGGTTTTTCTAATATCAACCCTTATCTCCTCTAGTTTTTTACCTAGAAGGCTAGGATCTTTCTGTCTTTACCACATGTCCTTCAAGTCATGCTGTGTTTATTCGTGTTTTTAAATGGTATGCTATTGGGTACTTTTGAAATCAGAATAGCATCATTTACATAATACTTTTTGTTCCATAAATGGGGAAAAGCATTTAACAAATATTCTTAACCAAGTATCTTACTTTAAAAACCATTTCTTCTTCAGACTGAAGCTATAAAATTGGAAACAGCAAATAGAATTTTAAAGAAGAAAATGCATGTAAGTTTTTGTGAATCAATGTTTTTCAATAGAAATATTTCCTTTAGTGATGTGTGCTTCTTGTACCATGTCCTAAGCAAAATAAGAATATATGCATTATCTTTCTAAATGATAACTTTCTGTAATGCTGAGAATATCTCACTATGCAGACATTAGCTTAAAACTGGACAGGTGTAAGCTAATGTATTAATGAAAAAAATAAACATCCTTTTTTAAAGTCGAATATGCCAAGCAGAATTGACCATTTCTGTAACCCTTGCACATGTAACAATAGGTTGTAATGAGTTTATTTGGTAACAAGAGATATAATGAACTGGTTCCTCTAATGACTTTCAGGATACCCTTCCAAAATACATACTAACAATTTGCTGCTTAACAGATTGTAATTCTGTTTCAATTAGATATGTATATGCCTCTGTATTATATACAGTATACATTAGTATGTTATACCTGATTCTAGAAGTAGTATTCCATTTAGACTCAATGTTATTATCATATAAGATCAGTATCATGCCATTATACATGACCAAAGGATTTTGATTCTTGGTAGGTTATTGAAAACCAGGTGAAGCAGACCATGGAGAAAAATAATATGAGTGAGGAAGAGCAGCAGTAAGTATTGATGACATGATAAAAAAGTGGGACAATCTCATGCTATTCTCAAAACCGTCCACTCAAATCTGCATTAGACAAGACCGTGCTTCTGAAATGTTTATATTCACAAGAGTGTTAACTTTAAATATACATGTTACATCCTTTCCTGTGCTCAACAATGCTGAGCCCAAGATTTAAATCTCAATCACTATATATTACTTAGCAATGTAGAAATAAATTCTTTGGAAAGAACTGAAGAATTGAGGGTAAATTCTCACGGGCAGAGATCAGCAAGGTGGGGAGGCAGGTGACTGTGGTGGCTTTCTTTTCTCAAATTATATGGCTTTAGTGATATTAAATTTTTGAAGAACCCTGTACATGTATTACTCTGATAATTTTAATTTAAAAATGAAATGGCTGATTTATATTATCAATTACATAAATTTAGCTTTATATAGTTAATTTTCTTAGAACTGGTACTACAGTTCAAATTTTAGGATTTGATAAGGCTGGGAGCTACAGAAAACCATTGCTGGTTTAAGTATGGAAAGTGCTAACTTGTAACAACAGTAAAAAGACATTTAGTTGTAGGTAGCCTTGGTTCAATAATAATATCAAGGAACCAATGTTCTTCTATCTTTCTTCTCTGTTTTCCTTGAGTATGGTTTTCCTCCTGGAGGCCTCAGTATGGCTATCTTCAGGCATGGGTCCGCATCCCATAGAGGAATAATGGGGGAAGGGGAGGACAAAAGGCAAAGAGCTTCTCATCAGGAGGTTTTTCTGTTTTATTTAGAAGGCAAAGCGCTTCCAGGGACACCCATATCTCATTGCCAAGCACCATGTCCCAAGACCATCCTTAGCCACAAAGGAGTCAAGGAAATAGCACACTCTACTTCCCAGCTCACATGGTAGAGAAAGTCATGGGAGAAAGGTGGTAGAATGGTTGCTGAGTGAACCACACAGGTGGATTATATTATGTTGGGTGTCCTCAAAGAAAAGAATATAGAATTACAAATACAAAATTGGGAAGGCTCCTTCCATAGTTTTGGCAATGAGAGTGAATGGACCTAAAGTTTAAACATCATTATCTTCAAAGTAAATCTACCTCTGCTGCCACACTGTACTTGGTCTGGAAAATACTCCAGGGGATTGTGCCCATATACAGGGAGAATCTTTGCTACATTCAAGGCCAAAATGCTACAAAAATCCTTTAAAATGGAAGTGGAAGATTACAAAGTCTCACTTTGTGTTTTTGAGTAAATATGTCCTAAAATAAATACTTGTTTTAAAATTTTCTCTTATGCTTAAGGCACTTTTGTCTAATCTATTGTGTTCATTTGTTGTGTTTAAGGAACCTTTGGGATTTTATTAAAGAATTTGTAAACTTAAAGGAAACAGACCATAACTCAAGTGATTGGAAAATGACCTATGAAAATTCATAGCCACCATGTGCATAGCACGAATGTTTGCAGATGTATAAATTAATGAAGATACATCTCATTTTGTCAGTTTTAATCTCTAATAAAGTTAACGTAGTATATATATCCTACTCAAGATATTGGAATAAATACATGTATGCATGTGATTAGTTTTACTTTTGTATACATATTCATAACAATAGTAGTTCTTAGGGTATTTTCTGCTTTCCTTCCATAATTTTCTCCAAGGAAAAATACTTTCAGTTATTTGATAGGAATAAGAAATTCAGCACTGCTACAATACAGATCAAATATGTTTCTTATTTGCCAATGCAAGTTTATATATAAACATTTAATAAAAATCATAGAATTCACATTCACATAACTAAATAATCTTTACTGATTGTAAGTGATGCAGTGCTCTGAAACGTTATAGCTCTGGCCTGGTGCTTTGCAACACATGTGTCTTGACAGATTGTGATCTTCATGACAACATTGTAACTTGGATTTTTTAATGCCCACTTTGCCTATAATCTGGTCTGAGCACTTAGAGTAAATACAAGTCCAATTTCTTTGGACATCCATATACGGGGCTATGGTAAGGATCAAAGGTAAGGGTGAAGTACACGAGGGATTTGATCCTAACCTGGGAGAGTACAGTTTGAGGTCAGGGAGAGAGAGAGAGAGAGATGAGCAGGGTTTGCTTCCTATGGACCAGGGGCCCAATGTCAGGGTGGCGTGTTCATCACAGCTCTGTTTAAATTCAATAGCTCTCTCTGGGGAATGATTCATTCTGCTTTTAGAGATAAAATGGTTGCAGCTGAAACTGCAAATGTTCACCATATATAGAAATAAATTGGGCTTTATTAATGTTTGTTGAATTCTCAATGTTCAAGTTGCCTTCTCTTGGTTATTTATGTTCACTAGAATCTTATTAAGTAGGCACCATTATTTCCCATTATATGGGGGAGAGAATGAAAATGTGAAGGGGTGAATTGATTTGTTTAAACTACACTGTGAAAAATAGAGCAGGAATCCAATCCCAGATTTAGTTTGCTCAATTCCTAAACTTTTACCACTGCATTATGCTGTGTCATTTATATATATCACTGGTCAAGATATAGGGAAACACATTTATACATCGTCAGTGACATAAAGACCATTAGAAGTAAGAAGAAACAGACCAACAATCAAAGCTGAATTTACTTGCTTGCCAAGCAAGGGACAGCCATTCACTCAAGAGGCAAGATTCAGGGCTGATCCAATTAGAAAGTAGAGGAGGCTGGATATAGAGGCAGAATGGTGTGCTGTTTTGTTTAAGAGGACTTTAGACATTAAGGACTGAGTGGATTTGCTGGGGAGGGGGATGGGGACTGGAAGGTCCTTTTGTTGTTTGGTCTTTATTCTGGCTATCACAAAAGCACTGTTTTTGAAGAGATATGACATGGGTTGTAATCAAACCTTGTCAAGATCAAACTCTTGTAGCAGGCACTTTGTTATGTGAATTCTTTGGACTGATAAATTTTTCATTTAAAAGCAATATAAGTAATCCTACCACTCATTCATGTATTCAACATTCATTAGATCCACATTCAGGTACATTTCAGACAGTCACTACTTGCTGGAAGTATGGAATGGAGACATGGCCCCAATCCTCAAGGAGTTGATAGCTTGTTGTACAGACTTGTGAAAAGAATACCAACAACAAAAAAGAAAGCCTGATAAAACTAAAGGCATACAAGGATGTGGGTAAGCACACTCTTACCCACTGCCAGAGCAAGTGTAAATTGACACGAACTGTTTGGGATGTAACTTGACAACAAGCTCACCAAATACCTGTGCGTTCCCAGAATCTTGCTGCCCTGCTGGCCATGACGGCCATGGAACTTGTTTGAGCCAGTGCGGGATAGTTGTGATAACACGTGACAAGAAGGGTGAACTCTGGAAAGATCAACTTATTTGTAAAAAGAATTAAAAGGGAATACAGAGAATCAGAAATGTGACTTCTCAGTGTGGAAAAAGCTGACTGATTTCAGTTTACAGATTCAAGAGATGAGAATAAAATCTACAACCAGATTATATGTCTGAGAGTAAAGACTACATTACAAGTATGGCCTTTTTACCAAAGCCCATAGCCTCCTGTCTGAATGGACAGTTAGGGATGAGCCATGAGGAGGAGGAAGGAAAGAGATCTGAGAGCAACACTAAGCAAACCATGGGCACATGGAACTGAATGGAAGCAAATGGATTGGAGGTGCACTGAGTTTTTGAGGGAGTTTGACTATTACAGGCAATCAGAAACCCAAGGTAAGTTAAGTCCATTGCTGCTCAAAAGCTTTAACAGCCCTGAGTCCCCTGAACATCCTGAAGAGGAACAGGAAGGAAGCTGAGGAAACCGTATATCCCCCAAGAGAACATATTCCCCAAAGCCCACTTTGGATGTGCCCGAGGAGGACAAAGGAGGGCCAAACCAGTGACAAGGACAATGAACGAGAGCTCCGTCCCAGTGCAGTCAGACTTCACCCTGCTCCTTGGTAGGGGACCCTTACAAGGTCTTCTCTGTAGGACTTCAGAAATGCTACAGACCATGGACTGCTGTGTGTGTGTCCTCACCCTTTTATGCATATCTATTTGTAAATTTATTGCAATTATCCTGATTCACAACAGATGGAGAAAGCACTGTGTATCCTTTAGGGATCTTGGACTTTGAGCTGGATGTAGTGACTGGGTGGGATTTGTCTCCCTTGGAGAGGATGGCACTGTGTTTTATGCAAAGAAATAAGTAAGCAAAGAGATTTGTTAATCAGAATGTGGACCGTGAAAGAGATATTTCTACTGTAGAAGTTGTAAAGACTTGTATTCCTTCCAGGTAGTGAGGCTACTGGGACCCTGGATCTTCTGTGTACCTAGTTCTTAAGCAGAGCCCACCATTTTGGATATAGAACATGAGTAAGACATAAACTTTGTCAGATCAGGCCAGTGGATATTAGGGTTAACTTGTTATTGCACCATTACCTAGTCTATATTGATTTACCCTGTTTACCCTAAAGAAACTCATGTACATGTACCTAAGGAGATTTCTCTTCCTCATTTTCTCTTGTTCTCTATCTTGTCCTGTCTATCTGTCTTTTATCTATCTATCTATCTATCCATCTATCTATCTAAATATTTAATCTATTGATGTTCACCAATTAACTCTGATATTAGAAAATAGAAAAAGCGTCATGGTTTCTGAGTAGGGTAGTAATGGTCCTGGTTGTCATCTTTAAATGGAACACTATAAAGCAGATAAAAGAAATAGACCTAAATACATCAACATGAGTAAATATCAAAAACAATGTTGGGTGAAAAAAGTAAGTTTCAGTAGAGTACATACATGGTAGTATTAATGTAAATAAAAGAGGAGGGGGAAAAGAGAACGCTCAAGGTGGCTTTAATATTTTAGTAGTATGTATAGTGTTTTATTTCTTTGAAAAAATATGAAGCAAATATTCTGAAATCTTAATGTATGTTTAATATAGATAGTGGATTCGTAAGTATTAGTTATATTATTTTCTATAAATTTCTATAAGTATTATGCTAACACTTGTTAAACACTTATCATATACTAGACACTATTCTATACATTTAACCTATATTCATTTAGTTCCCATGTGATCCTATATGGTAGGTTACAGTTATTATTTTATAGAGTAGGAAATTGCTTATTTAAAATTTTTAAATTTTAAATTTAAATTCCAATTTAAATATATTTTAAGAAGTAATGAATGCAATAATTTATCATGAGGCTATGGTGTAAGTATTTGTAAATGGTATAAGGGAAGTACAAAGATGAGCTCACAGAACTCAGTACTATCCATGGGGGAGAAGGGACAGAAAGGCCAAATAAACTCTGTGAGTTATTGACCATTAAGTTCCCATGAGGGGAGTGGTGATTCAAGGTAGAGGGAACCATGTGAGTGAAAGAGCAAGTAGACTGGCATTGGTGCAGAGATTGGTGGTGGTGGTGATCATGATGATGATGATGGTGGTCATGATGGTGGTGATGGGGATGATGGTCATGGCAGTGATGATGGTGATGGTGATGGGGATGATGGTCATGGCAGTGATGGTGTTGGTGGTGGTGATGGTGATCATGATGATGGTGGTGATAGTGATGGGGATGATGATGATGATGGTGATGAAGGTGGCGTTGGGGTGTGTGTGTGTGTGTGTGTGTGTGTGTATGTATGTGTCTTCAGACCCTGGCGGCTGGTGGTGCTGGAAAATGAAAGGATGGAGTCAAATAAGGTAGCTCATTGAAGGTCTTTAAGCAATAAAGGATCACATTTTATATTTAGAAAGATCACTCTAACATCATTGTTAAAAAAATTAAGTATTGTAGGAGGTAGGACTGGAGAGAAGGATACCAAGTAGGAGACTACTATGGGAGTCTGGGCTGGAGGCGATGTGAGTTTTAGCTGCAGGGGAGGCAGTAGGGAGGCAAGAAGGACCAAATGCAAGGGGGTCTAAGTCAGTGTGAGGGGCTGGATGAAGATAATAAGGGATGCAGGAGTCCAGGCCGACTCCCCGGTTTCTGGCTTGGATGACAACTCAGATGGTGCAGTCATTCACTAAAATAGGGAACACAGAAGAGGAGTAGATTTTGAGGGTAAAGATTAGTTCATTTTGGGATATTCCAAAGCTTAACGTCTCTAGGGAATTACATCCATAGGGAGGTGTTGGGTGGAGTTGAGTCTGTGGACCAGGTACTAGGAAGAGACAGACATTTGGGAGTCAGCAGCAGCGGGTGGAAGTAGAAAAAGGAGGAGGAGGGAAATCACCAAGGAGGGTCTCTAGAGGGAAGAGGAGGCAAACAGGGCTAGAACCCAGAGCCCTGAGCCCTGAGGGTCAGGAACAAGGGAGGGGGAATGAGTGAGAAGAGGACAGGGCTCCCATGCCCGTGTGTGCAGGAGAGCAGCTGGAGGTGGGCACAGGTTCAAGTGAGCCTACAGGCAACACATTTGGAAGCTGAGAGTTTATGCCTGTGAGTTATGATTTTCTTGGTAAGTATGGAGGTGAAGCCATGAGAAACAGAACAGGTTGAGTTTAAAGGCAGGGTCACATGAAACCTCTTTCTTCCAGGTGTTGGCTTAGGAGTGGTCCTATCATGTCCCCGTGTTTCCTCCACCTGCTAGGCTGCACTGTCTCTGTGCTGCCCTCCACACACTCAGAAGCTTTTTGGATTCTGACTTGAGAGTGGTTTGCAAGAACACCCTCTCTTCCCTCTAATCCAGAATTCTGCCTCCTGGTGCTTCTGAACTGCCTTTGCTGCCAGTCTCTAGGTCTCATGTTTGAGCAGCTGACCATTCCTCAAGTTAATGTAAGTCTTCTCACATCTACTGATAAAGGACATTTTCAACCTTTACTGTCCGTGGGCCTTGTCCCTGGGCTTCCAGGGAAGCTGTTCTTTAACGTTTACCAAGGTCAGAATGGTTTCACCGAACTTCAAAGCATGGGCTCATTTCTGCGCTGAACACACATTGTACATCTGTGTACATATAGCAAATAACCTAAAAGAAACATTTCAAACTAATGAAAGAGTAAAAAATCTCCCTTAGTTCCCATATCTCCCAAGCCTGCAACCTTGCATATACTAAAAGCATAAGACAAGTTTGTAATTTTCTGGGATGTCCTTCCTCATGATGATTTGTAAGTCTCGATGTCACAAAACACATGTAGGACCCTGTGTTAACACATTCCCTCTCCTGAGCTCTCTACCTCTTGTGAAGCTTGTGTATCCCAGGCAGCTGTCCTCACTTGGGCTCGGATAAAACTCCCTTCCTTTTTTAAAAGAAATTCTAAAACGTTTGTTCATTTGGCATTGACACTGCGACCAACCGAGGCCTCTGGGGTCATGCAGCACCCCAGACATTTACCGTTCTGTTGCTCTGTCTCTAAGCAGACCGACTCGACTTCTTTTCTTCTTCCAGTTTTATTGAGAGATGTATTTGACATGTAACATTGTGTGACTTTAAAGTGTACAACCTGTAGATGATGTACAATCACCACCACAGTGTCAGCTAGGACTTCTAGGACACCACATGATTACCATCCTTGTGTGGTGAGCACATGTCAGATTTACTTGCAGCCACTTTCAAGTATATAATACAGTATTAACTGTAAGCATCATATTGTACATTATACCCGGAGCTTACTCATAACTAGAAGTTTGTACCCTTTGACCAACATCTCCCCTTTTCCATCCCCCACCCCCACGCTGGTAGCCATCTTTCTGTTCTCTGTATGGGTTCAGCTTTTCTAGATTGCATATGTAAGTGAGATCTCTGCCTGACTTGTTTTACTTAACATAATGCCCTTAAGGTCCATCCATGTTGTTGCAAATGTCAGGATTTCCTTCTTTCTCATAGCTAAGTAATAGTCCACTTGGGATAAATGGATACATATATATGAAACATAAAATATATTTATTTACATATGTATTTATACATGATATATCATATATTATGTAAATATATATTATATATGTATATTATATACATATATTAATGGAATATATAAAGAAAATGTGTATTATATATATATTTATTTTATATGTATTATATATATAATATACATATATATAAGAAGATGTGATATATATATCCATTCCATTCATTTGTTGACTGACAGTTTGTTTCCATATCTTAGCTATTTTGAATAATGCTGCAATGAACATGGGCGTGCAGATTTCTCTTTGACATACTAATTTTAATTTCTTTGGATTTATACCCAGAAGTGGAATTTCTGGATCATATGGTAGTTCAATGTTTAATTTTTTAAGGTTTAATTTTTAAATAATCTCTTAACCAACATGGGGCTTAAACTCACAATCCCAAGATCAAGAGTCACATGCTTCACCAACTGAGGCAGCCAAGTGCCCTCAGTGTTTCATTTTTTTGAGGAACCTCCATACTGTTTTGTGTACCAATTTACATTCCTTTCAACAGTTCATAAGTGTTCCCTTTTGTCCACTTCCTTGCCAACACTTATTATTTATTTTTTTTTTGCAGTATAGTTGACATACAATGTTATATTAGTTTCAGGTGTGCAACAGTGATTGAAAAATTTTATATATTACTCAATGCTCACCACGTTAAGTGTAGTCACCAATGTTATGACAATATTATTGACTCTATGTCCTATGCTGTACTTTTCATCTCTGTGACTCATTTATTTTATAATGAAAAGTTTGTGCCTCTTAACCCCCTTCACCTATTTTGCCCACCCACACCCCCTTTCCTTCTTGCAACCACCAGTTTGTTCTCTGTATTTATGAGTCTGTTTCTGATTTTTCGTTTGCTTGCTTTGTTTCTTAGATTTCACATATGAGTGAAATCATATGGTGTAGAAAACAAAAACACCAATTCAAAAATAAGGATGCAGTCATATGTTTCCTGAAGCATTCAGAACTCTGCCCATTTTTTAAACGACGTGGATGGAACTGGAGAGTGTTATGCTGAGCGAAATAAGTCAATCAGAGAGAGACATGTATCATATGACCTCACTGATATGAGGAATTCTTAATCGCAGGAAACAAACTGAGGGTTGCTGGAGTGGTGGGGGGT
>NW_028016169.1:0-737 GCF_054177405.1 Leptonychotes weddellii
ACAGCAGGACCCAAAGAGCCATGGCATTGCAAGCAATAACAGCGTTGCTACTTTTTCCTCGTGCTGGAAATATGAAACTAGCCAGCAAAGACACGCAGGAAAGAATGCGAAGACGTGGCTCCCGGGCCTGATCGGGAAGGTATGAGGTTTCTGGACCCTACAGTGGCTCTTCCCACGCCCTCCCTGGAGGATTCACAGAAACACAAGCCCCTCCTTTCTCCCAATGATTCTAAATCTTTATTAATAAATCACTACTGGTTGTATGGTCCGTGAATTTTGTAATACATCTCTAATCAAATTGTGTATGCAAACAGGGCCCTGCAAAACCTTATTTCTCCGTAACGCCTGGGCCGGCTATGGCCACAGCGATGCGGGCAGACGGGGAAAAAAGACTGGCTGAGGAGTGGGCAGTGGGGATGGAGAGGAGGAATCTGTGCTGGAAAATATGTAGGGGTCACACCGGACAGACTTGGGGGCTATCCTGCTGTGTCTCAGAAGGTTGCTATCTGGGGAAGGGAGGTAAAGGCATGGGGAGATGGCGGTCGTTACCAAGAGACATGGGAACACAGAAAGGAGCAGGTATGAGATCTGGATGGGTCCAGTGTCATACAAATGAGGTTTAAGATGTCCATGAGGTTTCCAGGAGATGTCCAGCAAAAGACTTGGCTGAGTGATATGAAGCCCGAGCATGGAGAGAGAGATGCGGGCCATCGGTACGCAGGTGGTGGTGGAAACCA
>NW_028016170.1:0-737 GCF_054177405.1 Leptonychotes weddellii
CAGAAAGTGGTCGCTTTTCTGTTCAGAGAGTTGTTGCTATTCCTTTCTTCGATCTCCTGTTGAGTTTGTAGGTGTTCAGAATGGTTTGATCCCTATCCAGCTGAATTCCTGAGAGGAGACGAAATCCAGGTCTCCTACTCCTCCGCCATCTTGCTCCGCCCCCCCCAATAAATAAATCTTTAAAAAAAAAAAAAAAAAGATAATGAAACTCAAAGGTTCCAAAGCAAAATTTGAAGCTTCATTTCATTCCAGAAATGAAGAGGGAGTGTAAAGGCAAATGGGAAATTTACTAGCTCATGCTTTGGAAGGAAGAATTAGGCCTTAATATAGAATCTGGCATCTAGGGAGCTGAAGTTTTAATAACCAACAGCAAGGGAAAACACAGTATTGGATCTGAATTCAGAGTAGAGTTGGAAATTAGACTTCTAAATAAAGCTGGGGCTCAGAAGGTTTGACCACTCAAAACAAACAAAGAGGCTCTAAAAAAAATAGTTCTGTGTGTCCCATTGTAATGATAGGGAAATCTTGCCTATGTCAGGACTTTGGTGGCAAAAAAAAAAATGAGAAGTAAAATGCCAAGCTTTCACACAACTCTGTAACATGGCACTCTTTCGTGGGGCGGAGGGGGGAGGGGACCTCACGAATAAAAATTATAAAACCACAGTTAGAACACATCTGCCATAAGGAAGACAGTAAACAAGGGGTCTGTCAAAATGGCCTTGTTAGACCCTCAGACC
>NW_028016171.1:0-737 GCF_054177405.1 Leptonychotes weddellii
TTGTTGTTTCCTAGGAATGCATATGCCACACTGTAAGAAGGGGAACCATCCCTAGTCAGGTGGGCTAGCTTATGCTGTAACAACAAAGAACCCTCAAATCCCAGTGGCTTACCATAACAGAAGTTTATCCATCTCATTCTCCACGTTCACAGTGGATTGTTAGAGGGTCTGTTCACTCAGGACACAGGCTGACTGAGGCTCATCCTGACATACGCTTTCATAACTGGTGAAGTACAAAAGGGAATGAGGTTAATTATGCATTGTTACTTAAAGCTTCTGCCGGGAAGTGAAACATCACCTCCCCTATACTCAACATGGCTATACCTTTTATTTTAATTTTTAAAAAATTTTAAGCAATCTCTACACCCCATATGGGGCTCAAACTGACAACCCCAAGATCAAGAGTCACGTGCTCTACCATCTGAACCAGCCGGGTGCCCCCATATAGCTATACCTATCTTTAAATAGGGGCAGTGATGACCCTCCCCCCTCTCATGTGCTCTCTCTCTCATTCTCTCTCAAATAAATAAATAAAATCTTAAAAAAAAAAAAAAGGGCACCTGGGTGGCTCAGTTGGTTAAGCTCCTGCCTTCAGCTCAGGTCATGATCCCGGAGTCCCTGGATCGAGTCCCGCATTGGGCTCCCTGCTCGGCAGGGAGTCTGCTTCTCCCTCTGACCCTCCCCCCCTCTCATGTGCTCGCTCTTTCTCTCTCTCTCAAATAAATAAATAAAATCTT
>NW_028016172.1:0-737 GCF_054177405.1 Leptonychotes weddellii
AGTAAACTTTTTTCCGAGCAGGGAGCCCGACGCGGGGCTCGATCCCAGGACCCCGGGACCACGACCTGAGCCGAAGGCAGACACTTAATGACTGAGCCATCCAGGCGCCCCTGTAATAATTCTTTCTTAACTCTTAACCCTCACACAACTCTAGGAGGGATGTACTATTATTACCCTCATTTTACAGATAAGAAACAAAGGCATGAGAAGCTTAAGTCATCGGCCCAAATCACATCACATGTACATGATGGAGCTGAGATTCGGCTCAAGCTGTCTGGTTTGGAAGTTCATGCCCATGACCCTACATCCTGCTGCCTCTTGAGCGTTAGGAGTGGAGGGCTCAGTCGGGGTGATGGTGGCAGAAGCACAGACTTGCTTCTCAGTGTGTCCTGTGGCCACCGAGAGCAGAGCAAATATGGCTGCGTGCATTTGCCAAATGACAGAGGTGCCCTACCTCAAGCGAGCCCAGAGAAGAAAAAAAAAAGTTTACTCGAAAGACACACTGGGGAAATAATTATTCATTTAAGAAATGCACAGCGGTATTCCTTTAAATGCCAGAATATCCTAGTACCCTTCAGATACAATCATTTTCAAAAATTGATTTTAGGGCGCCTGGGTGGCTCAGATGGTTAAGCGTCTGCCTTCGGCTCAGGTCATGATCCTGGGGTCCTGGGATCGAGTCCCGCATCGGGCTCCCGGCTCGGTGGGGAGCCTGCTTCTCCCTCTGCCTCTGCCTC
>NW_028016173.1:0-737 GCF_054177405.1 Leptonychotes weddellii
GAGGAAAGCCAGAGGCCGGGTCATGGCGACAAGGCCACAAAGCACTGGGTTCATTTCAGGGCAGATTTTAAGGAGACATTGTTCAGCCTTGGGGGAAAAAGGAGGTTGTGGGCCAGTGTGAGAGCGGTCTTGAATACCTAAAGAAATAGTGTGTGTTTTTCTTTGTTTCTTACAGGGACAGAAGTCAGATTAAATGTAGGTAGATTTTGAGTCCATGAGGGAAAGGACTTTTTAGCAGTTGCAGCTGTCCGTCAGAAAGGGCTTTCCTGGGCGCCTGAGTGGCTCAGTTGGTTAAGCGACTGCCTTCGGCTCAGGTCATGATCCCAGAGTCCTGGGATTGAGTCCCGCATCGGGCTCCCGGCTCGGTGGGGAGCCTCCTTCTCCCTCTGACCCTCTTCCCTCTCATGCTGTTTCTCTCTCGCTTGCTCTCAAATAAATAAATAAATAAATAAATAAAATCTTTAAAAAAAAAAAAAAAAGAAAGGGCTTTCCTGAAAACAAGTGGGCATGCCCCGCCAGGAGTCAGGACCCCTAGAGATCCCTCTACCAAGTGAGAGTTTGCACTGGGAATCTTGGGCAATGGTAATGATAATTGTTATTGTAATTATAATAAGATAATTATAAATCATTAAAACATATACATACATTAAATATGTATTGTTTTATAAATACGTAAAATAAAAATAAAATTACTTTTTAAATTTCCATTTACTAAATACCTGCTGTATGTCAGGGCC
>NW_028016174.1:0-737 GCF_054177405.1 Leptonychotes weddellii
CCTCCCCAGCATTCCAGCCTCCTCAGATATTGGGTAAATCCATCTTGGGCATTCCAGCCCCGGTCAAGCCTGAGGTATACCAGGGGGTACCTCGTGGAGCCAGAGAACCACTAGTTGAGCCCAGCAGACCAACAGAATTGTGAGAAATGCCCATGATTGTTGTCTAAGCCATTAATTTGGGGGCAGTTTGCTACATAGTGTTGAATAATGAAACATCTTCTCTCTGGGGCTTGCAATTTTTTCAACAGGCATCTTCTCCCCACCATTTCTGGGCTGCTCCAGCTCATCCCTTCATGCTTCGTTGATAATTGGGTATAAGGGATTTTAAAGAATGTCAAGAGGAGGTCTGCAAGGCGTTTGGAATTGAATGGAAATTCCACTTGTAAATCAAGCAAGTTGTTGAGCCTGTGTGATATTAAGGAACAGACACCAGCTGAGGGCACAGGGAGGGTGGGATGAAGAGGGCATTCTACTGTTGATACATATTTGGGTCATTTCCAGCTTGGAGCTATTATGAATAGCGTTTCTACAAACACTCTGGTGCATGTCCTTTGGTGAACAAATATACACATTTCTCTTGGCTACCCACACTTAGATGTGGAAGTGAGGACTCACATGACATTATATGTTCAGCAAAGTGGATGCCCTGATTTACCCCACCCTCATCAAGGTTTGAGAGCCCCAGCTTCTTCATATTCTTGCCAATATTCATTTTAACCTTCTGGTGGGTACATAGT
>NW_028016175.1:0-737 GCF_054177405.1 Leptonychotes weddellii
GCACAGGACTCTGCACAAATGAGTTATAATTCCTTAAACCCCCTTCAAAAAAGTTTCCTGTGATGACCCACCTGCTTTTCATGCATTTCTTTGGGAATCATTTGTTCCTTATCGCCTTATAGATAGACTAAGAGTGTTCACTTGAAAACCAGAGTCTTTTTGGGTGTTTCCTCTTATGTTTAAAAAAAAAAAAAAAAGGGGCGCCTGGGTGGCTCAGTTGGTTAAGCGACTGCCTTAGGCTCAGGTCATGATCCTGGAGTACCGGGATCGAGTCCCGCATCGGGCTCCCTGCTCGGCAGGGAGTCTGCTTCTCCCTCTGACCCTCCCCCCTCTCATGTGCTCTCTCTCTCATTCTCTCTGTCTCAAATAAATAAATAAAATCTTTAAAAAAAAAAAAAAAAAAAGGCTTCTGCTTTTCCTCCCCTGCAAGGTGATTATTGGTCCCTGATGCTCTTGCAGCATGGCGGGGACTTGTGGATCAGAGTGACCCCTAAAAAGGAGACCCAGACGACCATTCCGAGAGCGGAAGGACACAGAGACAGTAGGAAGGCCAAGCCCACACCTGTGACTGCTACCCTGCTTTTCCAGAAATGTCCCAGGGGAGGTCTAAGTACAGCCTTGAGCTGCGAAGCCCCACAGTGCCATCCACCAAGAGACCTGGGGTAAGTCCTTTCTGCCTCGGCAGAGCCTCGGTTTCTCCACCTGGAAAGCGAAGGAACAGGATGAGCTGACTTCTG
>NW_028016176.1:0-737 GCF_054177405.1 Leptonychotes weddellii
CCAGTAGGTGGAGGTATGCAGGGCTGGGCTGAGCCCCCTGGGGCCTGAGGCCTTCTCTCCTAGAGTCCTCAGGAATGCCCTTTAGATGACTTTGTATGGGTCACACTGGGGCGGAGGCCATCATTACCTTCTAGTAAATGCCCCCAAGCCAGTGTCTTGGCCCCACAAAGGGAGACCCGCTATTCTGCCCACAACAAGCCACCAGCCCCGGGTAGCTGCCCACTCATTCGAGCAGCGAGGCCTCTGTGGCCCAAAGCCGAGGCCCCTGGAGGAGCCCAGCTTGACCTTCTGGTTCTCTAGGGGGCAGCAAAACCCCCAGAACTGTTCACCTAACGCTGTTCTGCCACGTGTTTCTCATCACACCACTGTTTGTAAAAGCTGCCAGAGAGCCAAGAAATTGTGGTAGCCTTTTTCCCCTTAGCTTTACTTTTTAAAAGAAAAAAAACCACATGCAAACACTCCAACCATTTTTTTTTTTTTTTTAAATCACATTTGGTCCCACAAAGCATTTGATGTCAAAAGAAATTCAGGAAGTCTCAAGTAGTTTCTAAATGAGACTAACTTCCATTTCTTTCCTGAGACTGGCCTGGTTAACACTCAACAGGGAAGCACTGGGATAAGCCTGGTGATTACTGTCGAGGCATGCCGGGCCTCACCTTTCACCTCCACAGAATGGCCAGAGTTCAGAGGATCCAGAACTGAGAGGCAGGAGAGCAGACTCTGGCCACCTTTCTATC
>NW_028016177.1:0-737 GCF_054177405.1 Leptonychotes weddellii
AAAAAAAAAAAGCAACTAATACCAAGACATATCATAGTAAATTTTGCAAAATACAGAGATAAGGAAAGAATCCTGAAAGCACCAAGGGAAAAGAAATCCCTAAACTACAAGGGAAGACAAATCAGCTTAGCAGCAGATCTATCCACAGGAATCTAGCAGGCCAGAAGAGAGTGATATGATATATTCAGCATGCTGAAGAGGAAAAATATGCAGCTAAGAATACTTTATCCAGCAAGGCTTTCATTCAGAATAGAAGGAGAGATAAAAGTTTCCCAGACAAACAAAAACTAAAGGAGTTCCTGACCACTAAAGCAGCCTTGTAAGAAATATTAAAGGGGACTCTTTGAGTGGGAAAGGAAGATCAAAGGCAACAAAGACTAGAAAGGAACAGAGAAAATCTCCCAAAACAATGAATTTACAGGTAATACAATGGCACTAAATCATATCTATCAATTATCACTCTGAATAAAAATGGACTAAATGTTCCAATCAGAAGACACAGGGAATTGGAATGGGAAAGAAAGAAACCAACAACAATACAAGACCCATCTATATGCCGTTTACAAGATACCAATTTAGACAACATAAAGACAGCTCCAGGTTGAAAGTGAGGGGATGGAAAGCCATCAGTTAAATTAATGGATGTTAAAAGAAAGCCAGATTTATAACAGACAAACTAGATTTTAAACCAAAGATTGCAACAAGAGATGAAGAAGAAACTATATAATAATAAAAAG
>NW_028016178.1:0-737 GCF_054177405.1 Leptonychotes weddellii
TCCTTGCTCAAAAATATAACACAGGAGTTTTTCCATTTTAACCATTTATTACCCATCTCACTGGTAGACATTAGCTTTTGAAAACAACTAGGAGTACTCGGTAAAATTCAGCTCCTAAAAATTAATTAAATATTGATTTTTCAAACTTTCTCATTAAGATTTACGGCCAGGGCTTCAAGAAACTCTTGCAAGCAAAATAATTGAGGGCAGTAACTCCTAGCTAAGCCCCAATTTCAGTAATTATGTTCTCTCTCTCTAATTCCCCTTGTAATTTTAGCAAATTAGGCCTGGACAAAGGAGAAGAGACTCCAGGAAAAAATATTTTCTGAAATGCATTTTAGTTATTTAACTTAAAGGGATTCATTTATTTTTTTAAATTTTATTTATTTATTTATTTGCTTATTATTTTTTAATCTCTACATCCAATGTGGGGCTCGAACTCACAACCGCAAGATCAAGAGTCACATGTTCCACCGACTGAGCCAACCAGGCACCCCATAAAGGGATTAGTTTATTCTCATTTCATTTGGTATCCCAAAAGATGGAACAGAATTTCTGGCAACCCATAAGTAGAATCTGACAAAGGGAACCCTTAAAATTTGGGGACTTCTGGCAGAATCACTTCAATGATCAATTGTATGTTTATGTAATACCGTTATTTTGAAAGGCAAAATTTAAGGAAAGAATTGTATTTTTGTTGCTTTTATCCTGGGGTGTGTGTGTGTGTGTGTGTGTGT
>NW_028016179.1:0-11378 GCF_054177405.1 Leptonychotes weddellii
TGGCCTGGCAGTCTGGAGTTTTAACCAGCCCTCCCAGTGATGTGGGCCTAAGCTCGAGACCCATTCAGCTACAGCCTTGTTTGCCACGATAGGGAATTTGAGTTTTATTTTTCACTGGGGAGTTGTAACCAGAAAAGTGAAAAAATGTGATTTAGGCTTTGAGAAGATAACTTTGGCCTTTGTGAGAAGACTGGACAGATTGGTACTTACTCTTTTATGTATGTATTCTGACTAAAAACTGTAGCTCAGTGGGAAAGAACAATTAGCAGATTCATGCTGAGCTCTGTTTACTTTTATTGTGAGGGATAATTGTGTTCAATCTCATGCCTGAATTCCAGATGTCAGTACCTGAAAATGGAAATAGAATTCCCTACTGTGCCATGTCAGATAACTGAAATTCAAACACACTTGTGGAAATGCAAACCCATTATCAATTGGTTTTGGGTACTAATGTTTTAAGTAGGGCAGATTTTCTAATTGAAACAAACAATTGACTTTAGAAATGAAATGTAATTAGGACAGTTATAAATTAATAAGTTAGTTGGCTATTTTAGTCTGAATATTCAGCCCAGATTTGGAAGTGTGTGTGTGTGTGTGTGTATAAACCATGCTTTCTAGACTGGGAACTTACTTTCCTACCATGAAATCCCCTCTGGATATTTATGGAGTCTCCAAGGGATGAGCCAAGGGTGTTCTAGAACAGATCTTCTCAGCCACCCCTTATTATCTGCCATTTTCCCTTTGCTTCTTCTCTACTTCCTTCACTTTCTATAATACACCTAGTAAAGTTAAATGAGGGTATGTTATTTGTGCTTTAACTACCACAGGTATACCTGTACCACCTCCCATTACTAGAAGTGCTGCCTTTTGTTATATGCCCTCTGACTCCCTGCCAACATCCCAGTAGGCTAGTGCTAAGGCACTGAAGAGGCAAATCCCACACACCCTGTTAGTGCCACAATCAGATAGACGAAGCCCAAGGAAGTGCTGCCTCTGTTTTCCCAGATCTGACAGACCTACTCTTTCCATTCCTGTTTATGCCCCTTCTCTCCTTGGGACTCAGACAGGATGCCTGCCGCTTCTGCTTCCTCAAAAGCATCCGCTTTACGTGCTTTGGAGTAAATTTCCTCTCAGCACTTTCTCATTTGGCAAGCTTTACGTTTTATGTTCTTGTAGAAATCTCTTCTAGAGTCTTGTGACCTACTGCAGTCTGGTCTGGTGACTCTCTAGGCAGACATTTTATCCTACCATCACCCCTCACTCTCATCCTGAGGATTCTCCTCTTGGTTTCCTTCATAAGATCTTGTGTTTCCTGAATTTCAGGAGACTTGAAGTTTGGCCACTCCTTGCTTTTTGGGGTTTTGAATTTGGAAGGACAGCGCTGATATAATGCCCATAGTGCTTGTTTTGGCCAGGACTTTCTAATCCTGTGTTTCTAGAGGCAGTGTTGCATGGGAGTAAAGAGTATGAGAGTGAGACAGACCCGGGCCACATGTGTGTGAGTGAGTGACTTTGATCAAGTTGTCCCTCTCTCTTGCTTTACTCCTTTGTTTTGCTGGAGCACATCCTTCATTTCCCAAGAAAGGGTGCATGAGAGGTAAGGCTTATTTTATTTTTTAGAATTTTCATGTCTGAAATTGTCTCTCTTTTATCCTCACATTAAATAATGATATTTGGAAATATAAAGCCCTCCAGATTAAAAACCACTTTTTCCTTAACATTTTTAAGGCATTGCTCAATTGTCTTTTCATTTTCAGTGCCATTCAGATGCTTCATTCTTTCTGTGAAAGCATTTCCCCCCCTCTGGAAGTCTCTACTCTACAACTTTCCTTTCTCCCTAGAATTCTGAGATTTCATTGTGAAATGCCTTGATGTGGATTTATTTTTATCCATTATGCCAAACCATTATGCTGGTCAGAACTTGAAATCTGAGATTCATGCTTCATGTGTAGGGAATTTTCTCGAATCATTTTACTGATGATTCCTTCCTTTTTCTCTATCTGGTTGCTAAAAAAATTTTTTTTAATGTGATGCAATTTGGAATCTCTGGGTACTAGAGATTTGTTGACTCTGGTCTTCACTGTAGGGTGATTGGATGGACTCTTGGGAAATTTACGGCATCAGTATCCTTAGGATTTTCTTTTTGGTTACAATCCCCAGATAAGACTCCTCTAATTCTTTGCCTGGCTGCCAACTTCTGGAACCTGAGTGGATGTGAAAAAGGGCTGAGGTCTGAACATTCAGTATATAAATGCTCTATAATTACGGTGTTCTCAGCGTGGGGCCTGACTCTCAACTGTGCCTAGTCTCCCCCAGTTCAGAGATCCTCTGTTTCCTTTCCCGGAATAAAGCTCCAAGCTCCTGCCAAGGTGGAGGAAGAACAAGGGGAAAAGACTTTGTGGGAACCAACTGCTTCTTAAGCATTCCTTTTACAGATCTTGCTATTGTGAGCTGCATCTTCTGTACCCCTTCTAGAAGTATTTGGTGCCATTGATTTTTGAGCCTGCTAGGAGTTCTGCAATGTAAAGCAGATTGCTTCTTGCCTTTCCCTGCTGCTGGTTTAGAATTTTGCTTTTTTGAGTCTACTAAGTTAAGCACCACTCATCCATCCACTTTCTAGCCCCCAACCTTTTGGTTTATTGTCTCCTCTCCCATTTTGCCCTGTAAGTTCATGCAATAAAAAAAAATAGCTTGGGCACCTGGGTGGCTCAGTTGGTTAAGCGACTGCCTTCAGCTCAGGTCATGATCCTGGAGTCCCGGGATTGAGTCCCACATCAGGCTCCCTGCTCAGCAGGGAGTCTGCTTCTCCCTCTGACCCTCCTCCCTCTCATGCTCTCTGTCTCTCATTCTCTCTCTCGCAAATAAATAAAATCTTAAAAAAAATAGCTTACTTGAAATTTAATGGGGTTTGAGAGACAGCAGAACTAAATGCATGCGTTTAATTCACTCTTTGAAATCAGAAGTGCTTTCAAACTTATTTCCTCTCCTCTAGTCTCTGAATTGAGTTGGAAGGAATGGAGAGTTTTATGAATTATGGCCTCTCTCCCTACACTTCCCCATTAGAAAGCAGAAATAGCTGCAGTAAGTTCTGATTTAATTTTTTCCCCTCTGTGTTAACATATGGACATGGTCCAATTTTATTTCTGTGTAAGATAAGATGGGCAGGGATGTACTTAAATTTAAGAAAGAGGAATGGACTTTAGGTAATGGCAGAAATCTCCTGAGTGTGTGGGATGCTGAAGTATGTTTTCAGGGGAATCCGCCGAAGCTTGTGAGTAGCTGAACTGACAAAGAGCTAGGAGCAGAAGCATGGATTTTAACTTGGCTGGCACTGCCTTTGTAAGTAAGGCGCGGCAATTAGTACAGGAGCGGGGACACTCTTCTCTTTGTCTGGATTAAGAAATATCCGCAATTTTAATCAAATGCAATGCTCATTGATGCCTGTTTGCATATTGCAGAGTTGTCCCTCAGATCAAGTCACTTATATCCAATTATGGCCTGGGCATCCTTTCTGAGAGTGGTGGGAGTGGTGCCGCCAGATGGGCAGTGACTCTGGGACGATCGTGGAGGGGTGCAGGGGGCCCTAGCAGCTGCTATGAAAAACACTTCGCACATAACAACCTACCCATTAATAGTGTATCTTCCTATTTCTTGTCAGAAAAGTGGTGGCTGATTACACCTCTGCTTCCGCATAGTCCTTACGTTTACCTGCTGTACGTTTTATTTTTCTTCTGTTAGTTTTCATGTCTAGTTACAACATAATTTTATCCGGAGGGTTGTTTTTTTTTTTTTTTTTTGGTGAATTTTTTTTCTTTTTTATGTTGAGGGCTGGGGTGTTGGGGTGAGCAGGAAGGCTTTTGTTTTGTCAAGGAGGGGATTACGATTTTCTTTAGTGTGGTTCGCCCGCGCGACTTCCTTCAGTTGTGTGTGTGTTCCTGCCCTGTCATGAGGCCGGCACTGCAGGGAGACAGAGAGCTGTCCTTGCTGTACTGGGAAATTGGGTTGGATTTATGGTTAACTGCAAAATCAAACTCAAGGAAATAAAATTGGCGTTTACTTCTCTGCACCGGAAGCCTGGCCACTCCTTGCCTTTTCTGGGTTTTGATTTGGAAAGACAGCGTGCTTATTTCTTCATCTTCATCATCATCATCAACAACAAACAGGCAGTTTCTTCCTTCTGTGTACGTAGCCTTGTAAAATGGGTGCTACACTCCGCCTACTGTACAAAATTTATAAATACAGCCTACCCGTGCAAAATGGGAGCTGTTAAAAAGAGCTTAAGAACCACTACTCGGAGATAATTAAATCTGGAGTATTGATGGAATCTATGAAGAGATTTAGAAACCACACACAAACTCAAACGTAGTAAGTGTTTTACTTGGGATGGGCAAACAGGGAACTTTTTATGTGCTACTAAAGGGTTTTCTAAGTCGCTTCAAGTTTACTTTCTTTCTGCTATTATCTTTAAACATTGCAAAGTGTTGTGACAGATGGATCTCACATACATAGAGGTAAGATAAAGTGCTTATTCATTTGGCCGGGGTTTTCTAATCCCACTAGAGGTGGTGTTGCATGGGACTACAGAGTATGGGTGAGACAAACCTGGGGCCGAATGTGTGTGAGTGATTTTGATCAAACTGTGAGTCTCTCTAAATCTCAGCCTCCTTATTTGTAGAATGGGAATGGTGTTAGTGCCCCTCTAAGGATTGTGGTGAAGCTGAAATGAGCAAATAAAAGGAAGCTGCCCAGGACGTATCAGTGAGGGGCAGCTGCTGTCATTACCGTGACTTGCAATGCAGTTGTCACTATTCAAAGAGCAGGATTGTCAGGATGGCGGAAAGGAGGGAAGAGGCACGTCAGAAGTGGCTTGAGAGGGAGCAAAGATGAGTGAGCCCAGCCTGCTTCTCCTGCAGGATCTGTGGGAATACCTGTGTAAACTTGATTCCAGGGCACAGACTAGAAAAGGGACCCAGCTTTATGGAATGTGTACTAGTTCTCCGCAGAATTTCTCGTATTACACACCAGACATCCTTGCTCAGTGTAGGTGTTAGTCTCATTCACAAGAACACTTCTTCCTTACCTGTGTCCAATCTCAACAGGCAGTGAACAGCGATACTATTCCAACAGAACAATAAAAAGCATGAAACATATTGTTTTTAACTAAACTATTTATTTTTTAAAAGATTTTATTTATTTTTGCGAGAGAGACAGAGAGCAAGCACAAGTACGAGTGGGGGGAGGGGTAGAGAGAGAAGCAGGCTCCCCGCTGAGCAGGGAGCCCGATGTGGGTGGGACGCGATCCCAGGACCCTGGGATCATGACATGAGCCAAAGGCAGATGCTTAACTGACTGAGCCACCCAGGCACCCTAACTAAACTATTTTAAAATGTCCAAATATTCACAAGAGTAGTTGGAGAAAGTAATAAGTACAAGGAAAATTATCAGAATTTTCATACCTTCTAGCTCATACATTTTTCAGACCTGGAGAGAGTAGTTAAAAAACAAACAAAAACCAGTTGAGCTAGGAAAATAAACAAGATTTAAAGGACCCATGGTTCACAACTGGGTTTCTGGCATTTAAAGAGAAAAAAAAAAAGGTAATGCAAAATCAACTGTGAAGAGAATTAATACTTAGTAAATGAAGCCTTTTCTTCTTCCTGTGTATCAAATCAAATGCATTTCATAAAGGAGCAAGGACCTCTTCAAATAAATGCGATGAAGCCTCCTTTAAGCATTTACTCCAGGGACTAACAAAAATCAATTGCCTACTCAAGGTAGATCTTTAATAAAAGATTGAATCAAATGGTATTGAAAACTGCATCTGTGCTATAAAGAAGTGGACCCTTAAGACAGGTGATTTCCCACCATGCGGGCTCTTCCATACAGGTTCCGTTATCTATTTTAAAGGAGAAAGTTTGATTGGGGAATGCCATGTTGAATACAAAGGTCTATTCCTTCATCTGTTTACTTATTAATGGTCAGATACATTATCTTAAATAACAAAGAAAGGATATCTCCAAGCCTCACTCCAAGAGTGAGAATATTTATGTGTATATCTCAAGAGAATTCCATTTGGCTCATAATGCCTAATTAATCTTTATAGTTTGTTCGTAAGGAGGATGCAGTTTTAATGTCCCCTGATCTGTAGATCTAATAACTGAGGAACATAGAAGATAAATTGCGTCTGCCTTGACTAGCTGGCTTTAAAGCAGTTCTCCACTGTCAAAATAATGGAGCCCATTCTAAGCTTTGTACACAAGGAGATTTTGACTCAGAGCTTCCTATGTGGACTGACTGGAGGCTGTTTAAATAGGGAAAATCTGTGAGAAATGTTCAGGTGGTCCCAGTTCTTGGAGGAACAACACAATCTGTGCTATGCCTTTGGGACCTACGAGGGCCTATTCTCTTTTCGAAATCTTAGGATCTAGATGGGTTGGGGATGCTGTGCCCAGCAAGGTGAAAATTTGGCGACATTTCCTACCAATGGCACAGAGGACTAAAACTTTGTTGTATGTCACTAGATCCGTGCAGATGGGGTGTATGAAGAGTGAGAGCAGAGTGGCAATGATGACTGATTTTATTGAATGTCAGTCTGTGCCAAGTGTTCTATTTGCTTTATTTAATCAACATAATACTCTGTGAGGTTGGTATCACTATACCCAGTTTACAGGGTAGAAGAAAGTAAAGTATCTGACTTTTTTTCGTAAAGAAAAAAGTGGAAAATCAGAGCTTCAGAGGGAGTCATTTTTTTTCTAATGCAGGATATGGTAATTCACTCTGCAATGCTCCATTGGCCTTCTTACAATTCAGTTTTTGGCTCAAGGATTTCTTTGAAACACTGCGTGCAGGTATTGAACTGGGTACTGAGTGTAGGGAAATGAAAATGGCCGGGTAACCGTCCTTAAGAAGTTCAGTCTGGATTGGGCTACAAACTCAAATACCTTTAGGGGCAGCCATAAAGCACAGCATCATTGAGCATGAGAGGGCCTAGGGCCAAATGGAGAAGGCATACCCTATCTAAAGATGGTCTGATTAAACAGCATTAACACCAAGAATCCCTGCCATATATGCAGAACTCTCGGGGCTAGATTAGGTCTGTCATTATTTTGCAATTCATGCAAATTAGATATTCTAATTTCTTGACCAAGAAGATGTTTTCTCTGATTTTTCATGTTAAAATTAAAATGTAGGATCTTTACCTCTGTGATATGGGAACCTTGTTATGGAGGCTGAGGAATTCCTGATAGCCATCATCTCCTGCTTCGAAGGATGCCACTGTAAGGGAGAATGGAATAGGCTCATGGAGAGAAGCAGAGATAAGAGATGGGGTGAGCCAAAGTCCAGATGGCTTGCGTATCCCCTGTTCCAGTTGTTGATAAGGCTTAATAGTACCTTTCCTGCAATTTGGTTCTTCAACTATTTCTGCAGTTATAGAAAATGATACTCAAAAATATCTTTCTAAGATATTTCTCTTTGTCTTTTAGCCAGAGCTAGTTTATTTTTTAATTTTTTTTTAAAGATTCCATTTATTTATTTGACAGAGAGAGAGAGACAGCGAGAGAGGGAACTCAAGCAGGGGAAGTGGGAGAGGGAGAAGCAGGCCCCCCGCTGAGGAGGGATCCAAACATGGGGCTCAATCCCAGGATCCTGGGTGCCCCAGCCAGAGCTAGTTTAAATTGTGTTTCTGCCACTTGTAATTAAATGTGACTTGATTCATTCCCAGGGCTGCCTATGAGGCCAGTAAAGGAGATGAAAGAGATAGAGGAGAGGATGGGATCCAGCCACAAAGCACAGGGCCATATGGAGCCATCTATATCCATAAACCTAAATATAGAGACATGCATACTCAAAACCAAACAGTTGGGGTCAAAATTAGAAGACAAGAGGAGACTATGAGGAGTAGAGAAAAAATTGACTGGAAAAAAAAAAAATCAGTTCCTGTTAGAAATACAACCAAAGCCATAATTAATGAACTTTTGCCAGAAAGCTGCTAGGAACTGGATTCTGATATTCTGCAGTAGGTCAAAGACAGGACCCTTAAAGGAGGAGGGGCTAGGACTACTTTTCAGAAGGAGAAGGTGATACTGGGGGCACTGGGACAATATGAAAGGTGGACTCACTCCTTTGGATTGCCCCCAGAACTAACTCTGGCTTCTCAGGGGTCCTCTTCTCTTACTGGAGGTGAACCAGCATGGCTCCACTGGTCCATCTTAATCTGGATCTGAACTCTGACAGTATCACTACCTTCTTGGTGTCTGGGAACATATAATGCATCCTGCATATGTTTTATGAACATTTTCCATGCTTTACAGAACCAGCTCTGTTTAAAAAACAAAAAACCCAGCTATGTTGAGATATAATTCACATGCCAAACAGTTCACCCATTTAAAGTATATAATTCAGTGACTTTTAGTGTATTCACAGAATTGTGCGGCCATCACAATATATTGTAGAACATTATCACCAACCCCAAAAGAAACCCTGTCCCCATGAGCAGTTACTTCTCATTTTTTCCCCAGCTGTCCCACTCCCCAGTCCTGAAAACCACTAATCTGGTTTTATCTCTTTTGAATTGCCTATTCTGGTCATTTCACACAACTGACATCATACAATATGTGTCTTATGTGACTAGCTTTTTTCACTTAGGATAATGTTTTCAAGGACCATTCATGTTGTAGATAGATGAATACTTCATTTCTCTTTATTGCCAAATAATAGCCCATTACACGGATGTACCACGTTTTATTTTTCCATTCATTGAGTGATGGACATTTGGATTGTTTTTACTTTTTTTTGGCTATTATGAATAATGGTGCTATGAACATTCATGTACAAGTTTTTGTGTAGATATGTTTTCATTTCTTTTGCATATATACCTAGACATGGGATTGTTGGGTCATATGGAAACTTTTTATCTAACCTTTTGAGGAACTGCCAATGTGTTTTCCAAAGAAATCACACCATTTTACATTCCCAGTAGCAAAGTAGGAAGATTCCAGTTTCTCTGTATCCTCACTAATATTTGTTTTATTATATGTTTTGTGACTGTAGGCATCTAATGGTTATGAAGGTGTATCTTATTTGGTTTTAATTTGCATTTCCCTAATGGCTAATAATGTTTTGTATCTTTTCATGTGCTTATTGGCCATTTATATATCTTCTTTGTGGTGATATCTATTCAGATCATTTGTCCATTTTTAAATTGGGTGGTATTTTTATTAAGTGTTTTTATATATTCTAAATGCAAGTTCCTTGTAAGTTATATGATTTGTCAATATTTTCTCCCATTCTGTGAGTTGTCTTTTCTTTTCTCATTCTTGAAAGCACGAACTTATAATTTTGGAGATGCCCAATTTATTTTTTCTTTTGCCACTTATACTTTTGGTGTTGTATCTAAGAAAAGATTGCCAAACCCAAGGTCATGAAGATTTACTCCATATTCTCTTCTAAGGGTTTTATAAATTTAGCTCTTGCATTTAGGTCTATGATTCACTTTCATGAATTAATTAATTTTTGGTATTATGTAAAGAAGGGGTCCAACTTCTGTCTTTGTGTGTGGATTTTGAGTTGTCCCAACACCATTTGTTGAAAACACTATTCTTTTTTCATTGCATAGTCTTGGCACTCTTCTTCACAATCAACTGACCATAAATGTAAGGGTTTATATCTGGACTCTTCATTCTATTCTATTGATCTATATATTCATCCTTATGCCAGTACCATGCTATCTTGATTTCTGTATCTTTCTAGTAAGTTTTGAAATCAGGAAGTCTGTGTGTCCTCCAACATTTTTTTTTCTTTTTCAGGATTGTTTTGGATATTCTGGGTCCTTTACATTTCTATTTGAATTTTAGGATCAGCTTGTACTGTGAAGAAGCCACCTAGGATTTTGGGAGTGATTGCATTGAATTATTTTGCTTAGTGATTGAATTTTGATAGTATTTGATAAAGACTGCATTAAATCAGTTTGGAGAGTATTGCCATCTCTTTTTTTTGAAGATTTTATTATTTATTTGACAGAGAAAGACACAGCGAGAGAGGGAACACAAGCAGGGGGAGTGGCAGAGGGAGAAGCAGGCTCCCCGCCAAGCAGGGGGCCCAGTGCAGAGCTCGATCCCAGGACCCCGGGATCATGACCTGAGCCGAAGGCAGACGCTTAACGACTGAGCCACCCAGGTGCCCTGAGAGTATTGCCATCTTAACAATATTAAGTCTTCTGCCTGATAAATATGGGAATATCTTTCCATTCATTTAGATCTTCTTTAATTTCTTTCAACAATTTTTTTTTTTAGTTTACAGAGTATAAGTTTCTCCCTTATTTTGTTAAATTCTTTTTTTTTTAAAGATTTATTTACTTATTTTACAGAGAGTGCATGCACAAGTGGGGGGAGGGACAGAGGGAGGGAGAAAGAATCTCAAGCAGACTCCCTGCTGACAGCAGAGCCCAACATGGGGCTCGATCTCACGACCCTGAGATCATGACCTGAGCCAAAATCAAGAGTTGGATGCTTAACCTACTGAGCCACCCAGGTGCCCCTTAAATTTATTCTTAAATATATTTTTGATGCTACTGAAAATGGAATTGTTTTATTAATTGTAATTTTGGATAGTTCATTTCTAGTATGTAGAAACAGTTTATTTTTGTATATTGATCTTGTACTCTGCAACCTTGTTGAATTTATTGATTAGTAGTTATAATAGTATTTTTGTGGATTCCTTAGGATTTTCTGTGTACAAACCATGTCATCTGCCAATAGGGACAGTTTTACTTCTTTTTTTCTAACTTCAATGCCTTTATTTCATTTTCTTTTCTTTTTTCTTTTTTTTTTCAGATTTATTTATTTCTTTGAGAGAAAGAGTGTGTGTGAGCAGAGGGAGGGGCAAAGGGAGAGGGAGAGAGTGAATCTCCAGCAGAGTCCCTGTTGAGAGCACAGTCTGATGGGGCTCGATTTCACCAGCCAGAGATCACCACCTGAGCTGAAATCAAGAGTTGGATGCTCAATTGACTGAGTCATCCAGGTGCCCCTTCATTTCCTTTTCTAGAACCTCCCAATACAATGTTAAAGAAAAGCAGTAGGACTGGACAAAGAATCTTTGTCTTGTTCCTGATCTTAGGAAGAAAACTTCATCACCATTGAGTATGATGTCACTGAGTGATTGAGTTGAGGAAATTCATTTCTATTTCTGTTTTGTTGAGTGTTTTTATTATGAAATGGTAGATTTTTTGAAAATCTGATCATGTGGCTTTTGTGTTTTAATCAATTAATATGGTATATTAATTTATCTACTGTTTTCAATGTAGCTTTCTTGAATACCTGAGAACATTTACTTTTATCTACTCAACCTATGTCATCACTTAGGTTCTCTGGAAACAGATA
>NW_028016180.1:0-737 GCF_054177405.1 Leptonychotes weddellii
CCAATTAGTCTATCAGCTCCAGATCTGAGAGCAGAGCCCTGAGGGAACAGACTGGTGACGTTTTGCTTGAGAGATGAATCAGGAGCAATCTGAAGTAGCACCTCCACCCACTACAGAGTATGCGCCTGCGCACGGCGCGCGCGTGCGCGCACGTGTGTGTGTGTGTGTGTGTGTGTGTGTGTGTGTGTGTGTGTTGGGGGTGGGGTGCTGTGGGCTGTTATTTGTGCCAGTGTGACTCCAGGAAGTAAACTTGGCCATTACAATTTTGCCTGAGATTAACCTGAGACCAAGGTGGGGCAGGTGGCAGCTAGGGGTTGTGTGGTCAAGAGATGGTACACTTTAAAAGCAACCCCAAAAGTGGTGTGGCTCACTGGTCCAGTCCCAACCACTTATAATTTATAGTCCATTCCATTTCTAGCTAAAGAGTTCCAGTGACATCTCCATTCCTTTATCCACTCTTCTCCTGCCTATTTTAGATCAAAGGACTGCTCCATTAAGGCTTTCCCAACAAGAGTCATTTGGGGATGGTGCAGGTGTTAGGAGATGGAAAGATGTCACCTCATACTCACAAGCTATTTTATTTGTGGAGTCTTCATGTATATAAAGTACCTAACAATGTGTCTAGTACTTAGTGGGTTCTTGTTAAGTACTGGTTCTTTTCTTTACCTGGGTCTTAGTTGAACCTTCTAGAAGAAAGACAAAAACAATACCTCCCGTCTCCAAAAAAAAAAAAAAAA
>NW_028016181.1:0-737 GCF_054177405.1 Leptonychotes weddellii
GTGAAATAAATCAGATTGTGGAGGGAAGAAAAATAAAAGGCATTTTCCAACTCCAAAGAGCAGAATACAAACCGCTCATCCTCCAAAGAGTTAAAGCAGCAAAACATAAACACATCTCAATGCAAGAAGACGCGGCAGTGGTCTTGAAGCAATGCATTCCAGCAGCAAAGCCAGCCCTTCGCCGAACCACGTACCACGTCACTGAACCAGCCGATACACCGGGTCACCAATTTTCAGGCTGCCGATCTTCTCCACTGAAAAATAGATCCCAAAAAGTGGGGACGACTTGTATATTGCCTTCTCGGAAGGATCACACAGGCGGTAGCTGAAAGAAGCAAAAATTCATAATCAGGCACAAAAGGGAAATAAGAATTTAAGGGCTCTCAAGAGAATTCAAGTTTTCATTCTCAGATGACCTATCATAAATAGGAAGCCTCTTCTACAACGTGGACGGAGGAGTCTGTGCGCAAGTAGGCAAACGACACATAATCCCGGTTTTTCTAGGAGCATCCTGAGAGTCTGAACAATTTTCCATGGCTTCAGTTTGAAAAAACTGTGTTACTCAAAAAATAAAAATAAATAAAAACTTAAAAAAATAATAAAAATAAGTGTTATGTTTAAAAAAAATAGTAAGTGGTATATGTTTGCACGTATACCCCTAACTTCACAACCCCCTGAAACAAATGCTCACACAATCTCAAAACGGAACTGCCTGAACTCGCCAAGTTCTTTTTTTT
>NW_028016182.1:0-737 GCF_054177405.1 Leptonychotes weddellii
CTAAAATGGTTTCCTCCATTAGTGCATCGAAGTTAACTCACACTGATTTTCTAATACTACTTCAAGAACCATCTCTTCTGGAAAGCTAAAGCAGAGAAACTCTTGAGTCTGATATAGTTGTCCTTCTTGGGATCTCAGAGGCAGCCTGTATGAGCCCTTCATCCAGCATTTATCACTTCATACTATAGTTATTACTTCGTTTGTTTTCCCACTGATTTGTAAGCTTCTCGAGGGTAAGAACCATATCTTATTTCACTTTATGAGCCTGGCATGTGGTAGGTGTTCAACCAAAATTTGCTAACTGGGTAAGTGTGATTTTGAGCAACAATTGTTATGGTTCTTACATTTTAACACTGTTGCTTTAAAATACTGTAGCATAGACTATTGAATAGTACGAATGTGCACTTTAGTGTAAGCTTCAATTATGGGGGCAGTAAGTTTCCCTAATAAAGAATGCACAGACTGGAGGTGGCTCAGTTAGCACTTTATCAACAAGACCTCACTACTCCAGGGGCTACCATATTCACTTCAACTAGCTGGAATTCAGTCAGTATTTGATGCCTATAGAACTAGCCTCCTAAGCACAATGGGTTTAATCCATAAAAATAGAGAAATTTTGTAAGAAGGCAATATTAACCTAATCATCATGTAAGCACTCTTGGATGAAGGATTCCACAAAACTTTGTTTTATGGTTACTTCTTCTCTTAGATTCTGAATTCATGCGGGGATGGGGGGG
>NW_028016183.1:0-737 GCF_054177405.1 Leptonychotes weddellii
GGTCTTGTCTAGCTCTCAGCACCAGGCCCCCCAAGGCTGGCTGGGTTGCTGGGTGGCCCATCACTCCGTCATCAGTCTCTTAAATCAGGTGGGCTCGGCAGTGGGGGAAACACAAGAGCTGGGCTGTGGCTGAAGCTTGGAGACAGATGCCTACAGGACGATGATCCTTCGAGCCCAGTCTCGGGGTGGTAGGGGGACCGAAGGAAGCTGATTCTTCAATAAATATCCAGAGGACTAAACTCCAGATGCATTCTTCATCTTCATAACTAAAGAAAATATCTTTCCTTGCACGCTGTGGAGACTCTAGAGCTCTGTGGACTAGTAAAGCAGGCACTGACCCTGGATGGCTATGTACATTTTAATTAATTAAAATGCGATGAAAAATTCAGTCCTGCCATCCCACCAGCCACATTCCACATGCCCTGCAGCATCAGGGCTGGTGTCTGCTGTATTGGAGGGCATAGGTAAGCAGCTCCATCCTCACGGAATCCCTTTGCTAGGACACGTTATAACGACAGCATGGTGGCTTTCTTTCTCTTTCTTTCTTTCTTTCTTTTCTTTTTTTCTTTCTTTCTTTCTTTCTTTCTTTCTTTCTTTCTTTCTTTCTTTCTTTCTTTCTTTCTTTCTTCTTTCTTCTTTCTTTCTCCTTCTCCTTCTCCTTCTTCCTCTTCTTTTTGGTGCAAAGTTGTAGTTTATTAAAGCACGGGGACAGGACCCAGGGACAGAACAAGCTGCTG
>NW_028016184.1:0-737 GCF_054177405.1 Leptonychotes weddellii
GATGATGGTGATGATGATGATGGTGGTGATGATGATGATGGTGGTGGTGATGATGCTGATAATGGTGGGAGTGTTGATGATAATGAGGAAGTAATGATGATGTGGTGGTATTGACAATGATGATGGTGATGAAGACGATGATGATGGTGAAAATGGTGGTGGTGCTAAGAGTGATGGTGAATCTCAGTTGGATCCAGATCCAGGGCTGGCTCATGGTCTAGCCTCAATGTATCCTTCCAGTTTTTTCTCTACTCATCTTTCCTAACCCTCTGCTCTAGAGAAGTTGACTTGCTGTCTTCAAAAACATATTGCCAAGCCCGGACTGCAGCCTTTGCTCTTACGAAGTCCCTAAAGATGTGTTCTGTGGCACACCAATAAATAGAGATGCTCGGTGATGAGAATAGGGTTCCAAAGGTCCACAAGTCTGAGGAACACTATACATTCTGCTCTCCTCTGGGAGATAGCACAATGCAAGTTAGTACAGGAAAGGTTCTGAGACAACTTACAGTAATGTACCTACTTACCTTTGTCTAACAAGTACTTCCAAAACCTTTTCTGACATATGACCCCCCTTTTCAAGTAATTCTTACCTATCAGTATCCCACAGAATGACTGTTTCTACAAATCACTTGGAGGAAATAGTGCCCCAGCTCCTTTTGCTTCCTTAGCTAACACTTCAAGATGAACACAAATCCATTTCCTCCAGCAAGTCCTCACAGATCTTGTCCCTTCACAGG
>NW_028016185.1:0-737 GCF_054177405.1 Leptonychotes weddellii
GGGAAACAAATGGAGGGTTTCATAGGGGAGGGGGTAACAGGGTGATGGGTATTAAGGAGGGCACGAGGTTTGATGAACACTGGGTGTTACACGTAACTAATGAATCATTGAACACTACATCAAAAACTAATGATGTACTATACGGTGGCTAATTAAACATAATAAAAGAAAAGAAAAGAAAAACGGGGAAAGGCAAAATTAGTGTTCAGCAATGAGAGATGAGCCAGAATACGTGCGGAGTGCACCGAGCGGCCAGTGGCGCCCCCCAGCGCTTTCCCCAGGAACCACACTCAGCATCTTGGCTGTCAGAGCTGTGAACTGGGAGCATCAGTGATGTATCTCAATTTATTTCACACCCCTGCTAGCAAGATGTGTCCTAAGGTATCAGAAAAGCCCATTAGTCAATTTATTTAAAATTAGAAATGGTCAAATAGTGGCCTAATGATGACGTTTGAGTAACTGGGGGGAATTGGGGGAAGGTTGTGAGAAAGAATATTTAAAGATTTACTCTATGTCCTGTGCTCTGCCTGCTTTTTACGTCTCTCCGTCATACATTTTCACCCACCCGATTTTGGCAGATAAGAAAACTGAGGGTCAGATCGGCCATGCCTGGCACCCTACAGTCACACGGATAGTAGGTTAAATAATTAGAAACCAGGGGCATCTTCCTCCTGGTCCTGTTCTCCTTCTACTGCATTATACTGCTTGATGGTCAGCATCGATCACGTGATCGTGGA
>NW_028016186.1:0-737 GCF_054177405.1 Leptonychotes weddellii
AAAAAAAAAAATCACCTAGATAAAGGGTATGTCCTGCAGCTGGTGCTCTGTAGAGTCCCACTCCCGTCCTCCGTCCTCCCTTCCCGTCACTAAGACAGTGACAACAAATCCTTTCCTTTCCCTCCTCAGAGGTGCCATGGAGCTAGACTTTTAAGCAGCATCTCAGGCTCATGCTGGCCAGTATTCTGCTGCCCCAGCTACTCACCTGGCTCAACGGAGCCTCCCCCTGCCCACCTCCTCCCTCCCATTATTTAGCATAGTTTCCATCTCCCATCCAGGCCATTTACACAGTGCCTGTCAGTGCCTCTCACCTCCCTAACCCCTTCTAAGCACCAACATGAAAAGAACTGTCTTTTTTCCACTCTGCCTGACCACCTCTGGATGTACAAGTCACTTAGCACCAAGAGACATTAATGAATTTTCTCCGGTTCTGCTGAGGTTACCCACCATAGGCCATTAAAAAGATACTCATTTTTAAAATATACTTGACAGTCTGGAAGATATATTTGAGATACCAGAAAACTGAGCCCATTATGTGACATTTAGAATATATAGTGCAGTGATACATTTCTAAAATGTGCAGTATACCTTATAAATTTATATTGCATACATGGCACTTAGATATTTTGTATTATTTTTCCTCCATGGATTCGGTTTCTAGATGATTTCCCTGTTTGAGTTTCCCCTCCTTATTATTGGGCCCCTGGCCAACATAGCAGGGGGAAAAAAAAAAAAAA
>NW_028016187.1:0-737 GCF_054177405.1 Leptonychotes weddellii
TAATGTCAAAACTCAGACTGAAAATTTTAAATATGTGCATAATGCTGCATGATGGTCATATCTCAATAAAGTCACATAAATGTTAGAAGAAGGAGAAACGGAAAGAGGAGGAAGATGAGACGACCCCTGCCATGTAGAGCTAAGGTAGGCAGGAGCATTACAAGGACTCTCTCTTCGCACAGCTATTCACAGTGTTGGCCTCTCCTAAGGCCATTTCCCCATGCTATTCAAGATCAGTGCCCCAAGCCTCCTTGGGCTCAAAGGAGAAACAGACACCCCAGAATCCTCCAGTAAACTTCTCTCCATATTTCATTGGCCAGAACTGTGCCACATGCCTTTTCTTGAGCCTTCCATTAATCAGGTCTGCCCCATTATTCATTCAGTAGAAGAGGGTCTTCCTAATCCCAGAGTTCACTGTAGTTATCCTATTTTTCACTCCCCTGGGAAAGACAGCCCTTTTTCTTCTCCCCACCCCTACCCCTTCCTCTCCCCCTTCTCCTTAATAAAGACATATTATGGGCAAAAGCTACATATGAGTTCATAGATTCAAAAAAAGTGTTCATATGTACTTATGAAGGATGGAGCTGTAAAAGGGGATGTAAAAGATGGGCTTACTCTGCTACTATGGTGACATTCCCTGGGAACCTTCTACATCCCTTAGGGTCTGTTGGTTGGGCTGGGAGCAGAGAGGTGTGACTGCTCCCGAGTTTCTCACCTCCTGTATATATATATATATA
>NW_028016188.1:0-737 GCF_054177405.1 Leptonychotes weddellii
ATACCTGAGGGAATGCAGGAAGGGGTTTCCAGAAAACCAATAAAAACATAAAGTCAATCTCCAGCTGGTAAACACTGGCAAGCTAATCAGGTTTTCTGAGGGAAAGCTGGAAAAGTTTAGGTATCAAAATCCCAGTTGTGTAAATAGAGTTATAGATCAGAGCTCAATCCTAGAGGAGAGAGAATCTCAGATATCATGTCGGGCACATTAGGGTTTCCCAACCTGGGCATTAGTGACATTTGCACAAGATCATTCTTTGGTGCACGGTGGGGTGGGGGACTGTCTTATGCATGTTAGGATTTTGGGCAGTATACCTGACCTCTCCCCACCAGGTGCTAGTTGCACTCATCCCCATTTGTGGAGACCAAAAATGTCTCTAGACATTTCCAAATGTCCCCCAAAGTGGGAGTGGGAGAATCCACAATGAAGAAACACTGAGGTATAATGGAAGGAATGGGTGCCATGCAGAATCTCAGCACCGTGGGCAAGACCAAGGAAAGTGAATGTGTGCTGTGTCCAATTCCCAAAATGTCAGGTGGAGCTGGATTTCTGACACACTGTTTTAGAAGGATTTGAGGCCAAGCTTTGGGGAAAAGAACTGAATGATCAGTTAATGATGTGCAAGTGAAACAAAGGATAAGGAGATGACAGTACTTCTGCCCCCTATTTGTCACTCTAGGACCCTGGCAGGTCAGGGAAGGGATGCTGTGACTCTCTAGGCCTCAGATCATGGGTCT
>NW_028016189.1:0-737 GCF_054177405.1 Leptonychotes weddellii
CCTCCCTGTGCCAGATGCTTTTATGGATGGAGAATGTGGTCTCATCCTTTTGCCCACTCCCCTCCCTTCCATTTAGGGTTTCTATTCATTTCACTCAGGTTTAAAAGAAGTATTTTTCTTGAAAGTAATTCTGTCATCATCTAGCTTTCTGCATATACCCCACAATCCCCACTCCACCCCTCAGTGAAACCAGGGAGCGCTTAAGTTACTACTTCAGACCAGTTTTAATAAAGTTTTATAGGAAGCAGTTTTCAAATTTTAACATCTTTGTTTTCAAACTGATACAAGTGATGTATAAAACTTTACACACCAAATCCATACTCTTTGACCTTCATCAAAAGGAGGTAAGGTAAAAGCTTAATCACAAGAAAGGACCTGTGGCCTATAAAAAAAGAAAGTTTTTTAAAGGGGAAAAGGAAGTCATCGTTATTTCAGGTTATGTTTCCAGGACCCTGGGGGGATCTATGTTAGCATCTCCACCTTTTAGGTTAGAAAACAGAGAAAGAGAGAAAGATCACTCAGAAAACAAGGAGGAGAGAATGAGGCTTGAATCCAGGTCTATGTGTCTCTCGAGTCTGTGTCTTATCAATTCTGCCAAGTGGCCTCCAAGAACAAATAGATGTTTGAATAAAGATGAAAATAACAGAAACTAGAAAGAAGAGGGGGAATAGTTTCTTCCTTTCATACGAAGCTTTCATTCAACAATTGCAGGTGATTAAGTGGCTTGTTCTGTGCTT
>NW_028016190.1:0-11377 GCF_054177405.1 Leptonychotes weddellii
GGGTGGGAGGATGGGTTAGCCTCGTGGTGGGTATTGAGGAGGGCACATTCTGCATGGAGCACTGGGTGTTATGCACAAACAATGAATCATGGAACACTTCATCTAAAACTAATGATGTAATGTATGGGGATTAACATAAGAATAAAAAAAAAACTAAAAAAAAAAAAAAGAAGATGTGGTTCATATAAACAATGGAATATTACTCAGCCATCAGAAAGGATCAATACCCACCATTTGCACTGACATGGATGTAACTGGAGGGGATTATGCTAAGTGAAATAAGTCAAGCAGAAAAAGACAATTATCATATGGTTTCACTTATATGTGGCACATAAGCAATAGCACAGAGGACATTAAAGGAAGGAAGGGAAAACTGAAGGGGGGGAGTCAGAGGGGAAGAGGAATCATGAGAGACTATCGACTGTGGGAAACAACTTGAGCATTTCAGAGGGGAAAGGGGTGGTGGGATGGGTTAGCCCAGTAATGTGTATTAAGGAGGACACATATTGCAATGAGCACTGGGTATTATATGCAAACAATGAATCATGGAACACTACATCCAAAACTAATGAAGTACTGTATGGTGACTAACATAATAAAAAAAAGTAACATTCTGTGATCCCAGATGAACAGAAATTAACATAAAATTCAAAAGAATCTTTATTGAGTATAGGAGATGAGACATAAATGGAGAGAAAGCAACAATAGTAGGGATTCCACTTAAATTCTAGCACTAAATTACACACACTCACACAGACATATACATCCCAAGACACGTTGAAAATGAAATGTTTCTTTCATCTGAATCCTTCCAATTCCAGCTAAAACTATCCTTGGAGACCTCATCTGAGAACCACTAAAAAAAAAAAAAAAAAGATGTGAATGCACAAACAGGCTTCTTTGTGCATATACAAGGTGTATGACTCTTTTTATTAAAATGAAGATATAAAATTAAAACAAAAACACAATAGGAACCTCATGAGAGTCTTGGGCTGATATTTAGGATTCAAATAATAAACAGCCATGAGAAATTTGAAATGAGTAATTAAAGAAACCAAAGAAATTAATCCTTAAACCTTCTAAAAGAGACAGTTTACGAAATCAGGGCTAGTTTCTTTAAGGTACTACATTAAGTATAGAATCTATTGCTGACATCAATATGACTATATTGAGAAAGTCTTTATCTCTCATGAAGAATATGACATGGTAAATTGTTTAGATGAAATGTCAGGAAGAGTTATTCAATATCTTTAAAAGAAAATTGTGAATTTATATGAATTTGTACTGTCTGATCTATAAATAAACATGAGTGAACAAATGGAAGATCAGCTTTGTCATGAGGATTCAGAGACTGTAGATGAAATAGTTAGGGATGGATAGATACTGAATATAAGGATAAATGCATGCTAAATTATTATCTTTGAATTATAAGTCTAAAAATATCTTAACTCACAAGATTTAATGATTAAAAAAATAGTAACTTAAGGAAGGATGGGGGAGTAGAAGCACCCTGAGCTCATCTGTCCCATGTTTTCAATCAGATATCAGTCCATATCCAAGTCAATAAATAGGAGAGGGATCCAAAGCCTGGCACAACAAACTCCACAACTAAATATCAGAGAAGTTGCCTCTGAAAGATTAGGAAGGTCAGAAAAGCAGAGGGAGGCTGCCTGCAGAAGGGAGGGATCTGTGCACACAGAGAGGGCAGAGAAATGAGCCCTCCCACCAGGGAGTTCATACAAGGAGACTAATCCCCATAATATTTGGCTTTAAAAATCAGAAGGGAGGGCGCCTGGGTGGCTCAGTTGGTTAAGCGACTGCCTTCAGCTCAGGTCATGATCCTGGAGTCCCGGGATCGAGTCCCGCATCAGGCTCCCTGCTCAGCAGGGGGTCTGCTTCTCCGTCTGACCCTCTTCCCTCTCGTGCTCTCTGTCTCTCATTCTCTCTCTCAAATAAATAAATAAAATCTTTAAAAAAAAATCAGAAGGGCTAAATTCCATAAGATTGTAAAACCAGTGGGACTTGGAAACTGGAATTTTAAAAGTCAGCTGATTCAGCACTCTACAAGCCTGAAGGGTGAATGATAGCTGGGACTCTGCCCTTGAAGAGAGAGTAGACTGCCTAAAGAGGCAACATGAAAATGGCAGTTTACACAACAGCACAGGGCAAATGGGAGACAAATTTGGCAGGTTCCATTTCCCTCCCCAATCCCCATCATAAACACAGACACACCTGCAGGAGGTGGGGTGCACAGACACTGGATGCCTAACAGGCTACCAGTGTGTCATGCTCAAGAGTCCTTTTGAGTACTTGCCCACTTCAAGCTTGCTAGCCTTGGCCCTGGGCTCAGGGCAGATTTTATTAAAGCTTTGTATGTGTACCATTCAGCCCTCAGGTGCACTGTTGCCACTACACTATGCCATTCACCCTGCCACACCCAGGTATGCTTCTCCAGCCATCATCACATGCCTGCCCAGCTGCAAGCCTATACAGCCATGCACCCCTAGGTGCCTTCATGTACCACACCCAGCTGCCAGTGGGTGTGGTGCCACACACTGTGCCCATCTGCCACCCCAGGCTCAAACATGCACTGCACCCAGCCCTGAGCTTGGGCCACCCTGACATGAAGGCCCTAGGTGCTGCAGTGCTTTAGGGGATCTGGCATAGGATTGGTAGCCCAGCACAAATTTTGTTAACACCACCACCCTGCTCCCAATTTCCTCCATGGGCATGCCACTCAAAGCTGACCTGCCTGGGTTCCATTAACATCTCAGAGTGAGCATAGCCCACAATAGGCAGAGAGAGTGCAGACAACTGCACTGAAAGATAAAGTGACTCAGACACAATAGCAGGGTATAAGCAACACATATAGAATACTCTTCTGAAGTGCCATGTTCTGGTGAACAGGGGAAACTGCACTGCAGGGCACTCCAGGACCTCCTCTTCATGAAGTCACTATTTTCAAGAGCAGTAGACATAGCTGACTTTCTTAAAACACAGGAACAGACACAGAGAGGCAGAAAAAAATGAGAAGATGGAAATTTACCTCAAATGAAAGAATAAGACAAGGCCACAGCCAGAGATCAAAGTGAAACAGATATAAGTAACATGCCTAATAGAGAATTTAAAGAAATGATCAGAGGATACTCACTGGACTTGAGAAAACAAAGGAAGATATGAGTGAGACCCTTAACACAGAAATAAGGGAGGGAAAAATGAAGGTGGGGGGAATCAGAGGGAGAGATGAACCATGAGAGACTATGGACTCTGAGAAACAATCTGAGGGTTTTAGAGGGGAGGGGGTGGGGGGATGGGTTAGCCTGGTGATGGGTATTAAGGAGGGCAAGTACTTCATGGAGCACTGGGTGTTATACAAAAACAATGAATCATGGATCACTACATCAAAAACTAATGATGTATTGTATGGTGACATAACATAATAAAATAAAATTTAAAAATTAAAACAACAACAACAACAACCAACCAAACAAACAAACAAAAAACACAGAGATAAGGAATAACATAGCAGAGATAAAGGGCACAATAAACAAAATGAGAAACATGCTTGATGGAATGAACAGCAGGATGGAAGAGGCAAAGGAATGTGTTAGTGATCTACAAGACAGAGTAATGGAAAATAATCAAGCTGAAAAAAGAGAAAAAATTGTGCAAAATGAGATTATACTCAGGGAACTCAGTGACTCCATCAAATGTAATAACATTCCTATTATAGGAGTCCCAGAAGAAGAGAGAGAAAAGGAGGAAGAATATTTATTTGAAGAGATAATAGCTGAAATGTCCCAAATCTGGGGAAGGAAACAAATATCCAGATGCAGGAGGCACAGAGAACTCCCCCCAAAATCAACAAAAGCAGATCCACACCAAGACATATTGTAAAGAAAATGGCCAAATGGAGTGATAAAGAAAAATTTTGTAAAGCAGCAAGACAAAAGAAGACAGTTATATATAGGGGAAACCCCATAAGGCTATCAGCTGATTTTTTTTAGCAGAAACTTTGCAGACCAGAAGACAGTGGTATGATGTGTGAAGTTCAGTAAGGAAAACACCTGCAACCAAGAATACTCTATCCATCAAGGCTATCATTTGGACTACAAGGAGAGACAAAGAGTTTCCCAGACAAACAAAACTAAAGGATATCAAGACCATTTAACAAGAAATGTTAAAGGGGGAAATCGGAGATGGAGATGAACCACGAGAGACTATAAACTCTGAGAAACAAACTGAAGGTTCTAGAGGGGAGGGGGGAGGGAGGATAGGTTAGCCTGGTGATGGGTATTAAAGAGGGTATGTACTGAATGGAGCACTGGGTGTTATACGCAAACAATGAATCATGGAACACTACATCAAAAACTAATGATGTAATGTCTGGTGATTAACATAATATTAAAAAAAAAAGGAATGTTAAAGGGGAATCTTTGAGTGGAAGTAAAGACCATGTGTGAGAGAATAAAAAATAAAAAAGGAAAAGCAATAAAACAAAAACAAAAGTGGTAAGCAAATTCAGGAGGACCAAATCATACCAAGTACATTTTCTGACCCCAACACTATGAAACTGGAAGTCAACATAAGAAAAACATCTAGAAATATCACAAATACATGGAGGTTAAAGAACATGCTACTAAACAATGAATGGGTCAACCAAAACCCCTATGAAGGAAGAAGTAACAAAGTACATGGAAACAAATGAAAATGAAAACAAATGATCCAAAGCCTCTGAGATGCTGCAAAGGTGGTTCTAAGAGGGAAGTTTATAGCAGTACAAGTCTAACTCAAGAAGCCAGAGAAATCTCAGATAAACTACCTAAACTTGCATGTAATGGAGCTAGGAAAAGAACAACAAACAAAACCTAAAAACAGCAGAAGGAAGGAAATAATAAAGATTAGAGAAGAAATAAATGATACAGAATCTAAAAAAACAGACAGACAAACAAACCAACCCAAAGAAACAGATCAATGAAACCACGAGGTGGCTCATTGAAAAAAAATAAATAAGATTGATAAACCTCTGACCGGACTAATGAAGCAAAAAGGAGAGCTAAGACTCAAATAAATAAATAAAATCACAGATAAGAAAGGAGAAATAACTAACACCACACAAAAACAATAATCATAAGAGATTTATTATGAAAAACTATATGCCAAAAAATTGGACAACCTAAAAGAAATGAATAAATTCCTAGAAACATATAAACTACTAAAACTGAAACAGGAAGAAATAGAAAATTCAAACAGACCAACAACCAGTAAAGAAATTGAATCAGTAATCAAAAATCTCCCAACAAACAAAAGTCCAGGACCAGATGGCTTCAAAAACAAATTCTAGCAGACATTTAAAGAAGAATTAATACCTATTCTTCTCAAACTATTCCAAAAGATAGAAAAGGAAGGAAAACATTCAAATTAATTCTATGAACTCACCATTAGCTTAATACCAAAGCCAGATAAACACACCACTAAAAAAGAGAAAACTACAGGTCAATATCCCTGATAAACATAGATGCAAAAATCCTAAACAAAATACTAAAAAGCTGAATCCACAATACATTAAAAAAATCATTCACCACTACCAAGTGGGATTTATTCCTGGCTTGCAAGAGTGATTCAACATTTGCAAATCAATCAGTGTGATACATCACATTAATAAAAGAAAGGTTAAGAACCATATGATCATTTCAATAGATGCAGAAAAAGCATTTGACAAAGTACAACATCTGCTCATAATAAAAGCCCTCAACAAATTAAGTTTAAAGGGAACATACAACAAAATAAAGACAATCTATCAAAAACCCATAGCAAATATCATCCTCAATGGAGAAAAACTGAGACCTTTTCCCCTAAGGTCAGGAAGAAGACAAGAATGTCCATTCTCATCACTTTTATTCAACATAGTCCTGGAAATCCTAGCCCCACCAATCAGACAACAAAAAGAAATAACAGGCACCCAAATCAGCAAGGAAGAAGTAAAATTTCCACTACTTGCAAATGACATGATACTCTATATAGAAACCCAAAAGATTCTACCAAAAACTACTAAAACTGAGAAGCAAATTCAGTAAATTTATAGGATACAAAATCAATTTACAGAAGTCTGTTGCATTTCTATACACCAATAATGAAGCAGCAGAAAGAGAAAATGAGAAAACCTAACCAAAGAGGAATAAACCTAACCAAAGAGGTGAAAGACCTGTACTCTGAAAACTATAAAACACTGATTAAAGAAATTGAAGATGACACAAAGAAATGGAAAGATATTCCATGCTCATGGATTGGAAGAAAATTTTTTTTAAAATGTCTCTACTACCTAAAACAATCTACACATTTAATGCAATCCCTATCAAAATATCCACAGTATTTTTCAGAACTAGAACAAACAATACTAAATTTTGTATGGAACCACAAAAGACCCCAAATAGCCAATGCAATCTTAAAAAAGAAAATCAAAGTTGGAGGCATCACAATTGCAGACTTCAAGTTATATTACAACGTTGTAATATAACTGGCACAAAATAGACACATAGATCAATGGAACAGAATAGAAAGTTGAGGAATAAACCCACAACTATGTGGTCAATTAATCTTTGACAAAGCAGGATAGAATATTAAATGGACAAAAGACATACTCTTCAAAAAATGGTGTTGGGAAAACTGGATAGCAATGCAAAAGAATGAAACTGGACTACTTTCTTACATCATACACAAATAAATTCAAAATGGATTAAATACCTGTGAGACCTGAAATCATAAAAATCCTAAAAGAGAGCAATAATTTCTGTGACATTGGTCATAGCAACTTTTATCTAGATAGGTCTCCTGAGGCAAAGGAAAGAAAAGCAAAAATGAACTATTAGGACTACATCAAAATAAAAAGCTTCGGTATGGTGGGGGAAACAGCAAAACTAACAGGCCACCTATAGAATGGGAGAAAATTTTTGCAAATGACATATCTGATAAAGGGTTAGTATCCAAAATATATAAAGAACTGATACAACTCAACATCCTAAAAACCAAATAATCCAATTAAAAGTGGGCAGAAGACATAAGCAGACATTTTTCTCCAAATAAGATATGCAAATGGCAAGAGACACATGAAAAGATGTGCAACATCACACATCAACAGGGCAATGCAAATCAAAACTACAAGGTGATAGATATCACCTCACACTTGTCAGAATAGGTAAAATCAACAACACAAGACACAACATGTGTTAGAGAGGATTTGGAGGAAAAGAAACCCTTTTATATTGTTGGTGGAAATGCCAACTGGTGCAGCCCCTCTGGAAGATAGTTTGGAGGTTCCTCAAAATTTAAAAATAGAACTACTTTATGATCCAGAAATCTTACTACTGGGTATTTACCCAAAGAATACAAGAACACTAATTCAAAGGGATATACGCATCTCTACATTTATTGCAGCATTATTTACAATAGCCAAATTATGGAAACAGCCCTTATCTATTGATTGATGAATAAGCAAGAAGTGTATATATATACAATGGAATTTTATTCAGCCATAAAAAAGAATGAAACCTTGCCATTTGCAATGTTGTGGATTGAGCTAGAGTATAATGCTAAGTGAAATAAGTCAGATAAAGACAAATACCATATGATTTCAGGCATATGTGCAATTTAAGAACAACAAAAAAACAAGCAAAAGGAAAAAAATAAGAGAGAGATAAGACAAAGCAACAAATACTCTTAATTATAGAAAACAAAATATATGGTTACCAGAGGGGAGGGGAGTGGGGGCTGGGTTAAATAGGTGATGGGGATCAAGGAGTGCATTTATCATGATAAGCACAGCATACTGTTGGAAGTGTTGAATTACTATATTGTACACCTGAAACTAATATAACATTGTATGTTAACCAACTGGAATTAAAATAAAGACTTAAAAAGCATAGTAACATAAATTATTAAAAACGATTATTTTTTTCTGAAGTATTGGCTTTGGGTTTGCTCTAAAAATTTTTTTTGAAGTCCATTATTGTGTAAAAGTTCTGATAATGAAGTACTATGTTCACTCAGAATTCTCTTCCCATGTAAATGACAGAAATCCTGGTAAATAAATCAATAACATTGAAATATTTACACAAATATCTAGTAAATATACATTTTTTCTGTTTTTGATAAAATCATTAAGTGATTAACATGAAATATATGTAAAATTTTAAAATGATAAATCTCCAATAATCTAAAAATTATTTTTTTTAAGTTTTTATTTTAATTCTAGTTAGTTAACATACCATATTATATTAGTTACAGGTGTACAACATAGTGATTCAACAATTCTATACATCACCCAGTGCTCAGCAAGACAAGTGCACTCCTTAATCTCCATCACCTAATTCACCCATCCCCCCACCCACTTCTCTGATAATCATCAGTTCATTCTCTTTAGTTAAGAGCCTATTTCTTATTTTGTCTCTCTCCCTCTTTTTTTTCCTCTCCCTTATTTGTTTGTTTTTTTTATCAATATTGTATTAATTTATTTTGTTAAAAATTTAAAAAAAATAAAGAGTATACAATCTTCAAATTGAAGGTGCATATCTTCAATAGTACCAACAAGGTAAAATCATTTTGTTATACCAATGGACTCTTCTTTGTTCCTGGCCTACTGAGTAGGTATGTAGGATTCTCCTTGTTATGCAAAATGCTCCAGGACCAGCATTTCTCCATGTCCTGAAACTTCTAACCATCCAATTCTTTCTATATTCCACTCTTACCTCCATTTCTTATCCATCCCTACTTTTGTCTCTCCCCTTCCCCCCCTGCCATTCCCATTCCACTCCCATCTCCAGTCCTGTATGAGCAGATGGTGCAAGCAGATGCCCAGTTGTTTGGTTTCCTAAAATTTAAAACTTATATCTGTTTCACTTAGGTCTCTGGCCATGGCTCAGTACTCTTCTTTCATTTGGAATAAACTTCTATCTTCTCATTTTGTCTAAGTCTCTGTGCCTGCTTCTGTATGTAAGGAAGTCAACTACATCTTGTGTTCTTGAGGGTAAGGGCCTTATGAAGAAGAGGTCCTGTAGTACCTTGCAGTGTAGGGCCTCCTGTTCCCCAGGGCCTGGCGCTTCAAGGAGTGCTTGGTGCTCCAATGGGTGCTTGGTGCACTCTACTGTTGTGTTCTGGCCACTTGCTTTGTCCTTCAGGCCAGTTGTCTGTAGACTCTCTTTGCTTGTTGTAGGTACTGTTTGGTCCCTGGCCTGAATATGCTGCATTTTAAGTAGGTGTGCTCTGGTCTGCTTATGAAATGAAACCTGTTGCTACTGCTGCAGGAATCAAGGCTCTGCAAAACTCCTGAGTCAGGAGATGCAATGTGGGCAGAGGTTTGACCTGGTCTTCTGGGGGAGGGGGCCCACTACCCTAGAACTGAGGCAATCATGAGTGGGAAGGGCAATTCCACTGGAGTACAGGGTGTGGGCAGGGCTTGGTTTAAGCTAGGTAGGTAGCAAGTGTTAGTACTTGAACTGGTTCCCTCAGGTGGTCTATGTCTCTGCTGATAGGAGGGGCAAGAAATTTGCACCTGCTAGTTTCTTTGTTCCTGGAGAGATCTTTCCATGAACTCTGCCTCTCTGGGACACACTATAAGATGAGCAAATAACCTCCCCATTTGAAGAGTGCAGGCACTCTTCAGATAGCTATTTCCACAGTGTATGTCCAAATGCTGTTTGCCTTGCCTTCTCTCCAAGAGTAGCCCCAATGAGTCCAGGCTCTCCCCAAGCCAAGCCTGCTGACCTTTAAAACTCCAGGCTTTAAGCCCCACTGGTTGCAAGAACTCATGAAATTTAGTCCCTGTCACTTTCCAGCTAATTGCTATGGGGATCTGTTTTCCCAGGCTGCTCCCCTGCATTTAGTCTGTCTCTTGCCCTTCTCCACGACCACACCTCCCTTCCCACTGCAGCAACCACAATCAGTTTCTCTCCCAAACTTCTTCTCTATACTTCTTACCTTCTTCAACATGGCCTTTTCTCTACCTTTAGTTGTGTAGTTTGTTCTGCCAGTCTTCAGGTTGATTTCTGGGGTATTTAAGATGACAGTTATCTAGTTGAATTTGTGAGATGAGTTGAGCCTAGGGTCCTCCTACTCTGCCGCCATCTTCCCCTCAAAGAAATTCCTAAGGGAGAAGTTTTTTGTTGTTTAGAAATACAAATTTGAGGATCTTTTTTGATGAGGAGCTAAGTTCCCTTGCATAACCAGGATTACAATGGCAAAACAAAGAATGAACTGTAGTGCTGAGTAATAAACTAAGAGGAATATAAAGTTAACATTTCCTTGGGAAAAGGAGCATAGTAGACACAGATACAGAGATAAAAAAGAAAAGAAATTCTAAGAATATGTTACCCCAAAGAGAAAGATGTGTGAAAAGAAGGGCCATATGCACCCCAATGTTTATAGCAGCAATGTTCACAATAGCCAAACTGTGGAAGGACACAAGATGTCCTTCAACAGACTAATGGATAAAGAAGACGTGGTTCATATATACGATGGAATATTACTCAGCCATCAGAAAGGATGAAGACCCAACTTTTACATCAGCATGGATGGGACTGGAAGAGATTATGCTAAGTGAAGTAAGTCAAGCAGAGAAAGTCAATTATCATATGGTTTCACTTATTTGTGGAACATAAGGAATAGCATGGAGGACTCCTAAAGGAAGGGAAAATGAAGGGTGGGAAATTGGAAGGGGGAGATGAATCATGAGAGACTATGGACTCTGAGAAACAAATTGAGGGTTTTAGAGGGGAGGGAGTGGGGGTGATGGGTATTAAGGAGGGGATATATTGTATCAAGAACTGGGTGTTATACGCAAACAATGAATCATGGAACACTACATCAAAAACTAATGAAGTACTGTATGGTGACCAACATAACATAATAAAATAAAATAAAATAAAATAAAATAAAATAAAAAGAGTATCAAACTTGATTAGAATTTAGGACTTTACATGCATATTCAATTCAACCATCACAATAACCTTGGGAGATATGCAAAATCACACAGAGAATTGCTACTAGCAAGTTAACTTAATTTAAAAGATTTTGCAATTTTATTGAGATGTTCTAACATTAATTGGAGATTTTATATTTCCATTGAAGCCTTCATTCTGTAAAAATAATTATTTTAGAGGGGGGCGGAGCAAGATGGCGGAGGATTAGGAGACCTGGATTTCGTCTCCTCTCAGGAATTCAGCTGGATAGGGATCAAACCATTCTGAACACCTACAAACTCAACAGGAGATCGAAGAAAGGAATAGCAACAACTCTCTGAACAGAAAAGCGACCACTTTCTGGAAGGTAGGACGTGCGGAGAAGTGAATCCGAGGCGATATTCGGGAGGATAGACGGCGGGGGA
>NW_028016191.1:0-737 GCF_054177405.1 Leptonychotes weddellii
CTCAGTATCCACTTTGGGAGCAGGGGCTGGTTTCTGTTACCTGTTGCCTCCCAAAGGCTGGAAGAGGCTGGCTGTTCCTAGTAGGTGCTCAGCAAATATTTATTGAAGGTTGAATGAGTGTTGGCTACTGTGCCAAGTGGCTTTTATCTGTGCATTCTCTCGCTAATCCTCCTCCCCAGGGCCCACTTTACAGATGAGGAAACCGGAGAAGAAAGAAGCTAAGTGCTCAGGGAGGAATAAGACAGAGTGATTAGGTGGGAGGAGGTATCTGGATCTGAATCCCACCTCTGTCACTAATTAGCTTTGTGTCCTTGGCAAGTCACTTAACTTCTCTGAGGCTCCGTTTGCTCATCTGAGTGTGGCTTTCCCGCGGGGTTGCTGTGGGGCCCCGGAGGCCTGGTCCAGGCTGGAGACTGAAAGAGGGGTGAGGGTTAAGCCTGAGTTATTTCTTTGGGAGGGAGCTTTGGCTCTTATCTGGGAGGTGGTGAGAGAAGAAGGGGATGGGCTTTGGGGACAGACAGACCTGGATTCTTACCCTACTTATAAGCTGTGGGACCTTAGGGAAGGGACTTATACTTCCCTTTGCTTCTTGACTCCTGAAACCCAAGCTTCAGTTTCCACACTGATAAAAAGGCGGAAAGCATACCTACTCTTGGCTTGTTGTAAGGGTTAAGTGAGGCAGTGTTGCAAAGTGCCCATAGTAGGTGCTTAGTAACACAGTGTCCGGGTGTCTCCTC
>NW_028016192.1:0-737 GCF_054177405.1 Leptonychotes weddellii
CTGTAACTGCAAATAACACTCAGTCGTAAACACCTACACGAGTGTGTCCCCAACTCCTTATACGTGCGCCCCTGCTTTTAGTGTTTGCAAAAGATCCACAAGCACATCCTCGCATCCTCGTGTGAATCAGGGAGAGGAAACGGGGTGAAGGGTCGTACTAGACGATGGGGTGAAGGGTCAAAGAGAAGTGACTCTTCCAGCTAGGGGCAGCTCCAGGACTCAAGCTTCGGGTTTTCCATCCCCTAGTGCAGTGCTGTTTCCCCCCATAACTGCCACTCTTACATAGAGAGATTCAATCCTGTGACTTGCTGGGGAAAAAGTGAAAAATAGGCATTGGCAGTTTTACAATAAAACTTGCTGAAGTTTGTGAAACTTGTATCCATGCCACCTCATTACAGAGTGTCTCAGATGTCGGTAATTTCGTACCCTACCTTCACTGTTTTGCCATTTCCTAGGTACTCACTGAACATGTACCTATAATTTATTTTATTTTTAAAGATTTTATTTCTAAGTAACCTCTACACCCAACATGGGGCTTGAACCCACAACCCTGAGATCAAGAATCCCACGTGCCATGGCCTGAGCCAGCCAGGCGCCCCAACATGTACCTATCATTTATATGATCCAGTTAAGGTGGATTACCTGGGGACTACCTATTTTCAGTGTGTCCTACACACTAATATCTTTGAAATAATAGGCTTTGTGGCTATTTATTAGAGAAGACATTATGACAACTA
>NW_028016193.1:0-737 GCF_054177405.1 Leptonychotes weddellii
GCAGAGAAAGCCCAGAAGCGTGAGAGAGTGCGCTTGCTCAGGAACAGCTAGCATGAGCGTGCAACACAGAGGTGGAGGTGAGATGGGGGACATCAGGACATGGGAAGCCCCAGGGACGAGAATTCCCAGAGGGGAGGGCAGCTCCTGACTGGGACCAGCAGCCCTGGCCACCACCCGAAGTCCCCAGCGGCGACAGAGGGTGAGCGGGAATGCGCCAAGGAAGAAGGGTCTGAGCCACACACCCACGCCCCGGGGGGAGCAGCCGGGGGCACCCCTGACCATCTCCCGTGGGGGCCGGGGCCAGCACGCCACCCTCAGTTACAGGCACGAAGCCCAAAGTAGGGCAAGACCCACTTCCGGAACCTCCCAGGGCCACCTTCCCTCGGACCCATGGCCGGCGGGCGCAGCTGCCCTTGCGGTCTCTGCAGGCACTCTTCATCCCACTTCTGCTGTGACCTGAGAGGGACGGTTCCACGGGACCCGGCTGGTGGTGACCGCCCGCTGCACCACTTACCTGCTGGTGAGCCCAGCCAAGTCACTCAACCTCTCTGAGCCTCAACTTCTTCATCTAAAAAATGGGGATGAGAATACCTCATCCTAGAATAGGATTAAATGAGCTAACTCACGGAAAGTGCTTAGCACAGGATGAACAGTTACCAGTAGGGGAGAACCGGTGCGTTTTGAGGTCCACAGGAGGGTGTACGGGAAACATGCCTCTTCAAAGTGAAGCCACGAGC
>NW_028016194.1:0-737 GCF_054177405.1 Leptonychotes weddellii
AGACCTGAAGACAACACTACAGGCTGGTTAGGAAACTCTTAACTGAAAACATAAAGATAAGAAGGTTTTTGTTCATCATACATTATAATATAGAAGGGAACTGGTTTTGATTTCATTTTCAGGGTTTGAACTCTTTTCCTTTGTCATCATTAATAAAAATAAATATTCCTGTAAGATCAAAGCAAGGACCTTGAGCTACAGATCCCAAACCCTGTGCAAAAATGGCACATAGACACCACAGTGAACTGACAGGGGCATAATGGGATATTTTAAATGTTCAAAGTAAACATAACAATAGTGGACATTTATTGGATACTGTTTACTAGCTAGAGGTACTTCACGGTTTCAACACAAAATCATGCTACCTTCCATTCAATGGCATATATCATATATCCTTTGTTTTGGCAAGTATGATACAAATCAAATATGGTGTAAAAACTGGTGTGAAAAGGAATGAGGATGGCAATATGCAATCTCATTCTAAGGTCTTAGAAGTTGTGCAGTGCCCAACATGTACACACATCTCATTAGTCAGTACTGGAGTTAAGAATGAAATGGGTTCGCCTGGTGTTGGGTATTAAAGAGGGCATGCTCTGCATGGACCACTGGGGGTTATATGCAAAAAATTAATCATGGAACACTACATCAAAAACTGATGATGTAAGCGGGGCGGAGCAAGATGGCAGAGGAGTAGGAGACCTGGATTTCGTCTCCTCTCAGGAATTCAGCTGGATAGG
>NW_028016195.1:0-737 GCF_054177405.1 Leptonychotes weddellii
CAAGATCAGAATGGTGAAGTAGCTTATCCTGTTTCGCAGCGGTACCGAACCCTGGCTCGAAAGCTTCAGCTCAGAAACCGTCTGAACGATTTCCCTCACCACGCATGTGCTGGGAAGGCAAAATGGGGGGTTGCGTTTCCTGAGGTTAGGAATTTATATTTGGGGCGCCTGGGTGGCTCAGCCGGTAAAGCGTCGGCCTTCGGCTCAGGTCATGATCCTGGAGTCTTGGGATCCAGTCCCACATCAGGCTCCCTGCTCAGCGGGGAGTCTGCTTCTCCCTCTCATGCTCTCTGTCTCATTCTCTTTCTTTCAAATAAATAAATAAATAAATAATCTTTTTAAAAAAAGGAATTTATATTTGAAGAATACACAGAGGGAGGAGGGGAAATGTTTAGGGAGAAGGAAAACAGACAGGGTATTTTGAGTTGGCAAAGCGGGAGGTACTTGTTGATGGAGAGGGGTGCTGTGTTGTGCTGCGCAACTGTCCATGCAAAGGATACGGTATTTTGACATTGACTGAAGCACTGGCCCAGAGACCTGCCAGAGCACTTGAACTTGAGTTTCTCTAGTCTGTGTATCTCCTATGACCAGTTAGTACTTTTTGATTCTAGTCTCTGTGATACGTAGATTGTATCTGTATACTCTCCAAGCAACGTGTTTATTTTGTACTTTTTTCCTGTTGTTTTATTTCTACATTTTCCCCCTCTTTTTTAAAAAAAAAAAATTTATTTCTTTGA
>NW_028016196.1:0-737 GCF_054177405.1 Leptonychotes weddellii
AAAATAAAATAAAATAAAATTTGTTAATCAAGAAAAAAATAAAAATAAAAATAAAGAACACTTTAGGGGTGGTTGGTTGGCTCAGTGGGTAGAGCATGAAACGCTTGATCATGAAGTCGTGAGTTCAAGCCCCACATTGGGCATGGAGCCTACTTAGAAAGAAAGAAAGAAAGAAAGAAAGAAAGAAAGAAAGAAAGAAAGAAAGAAAGAAAGAAAACACCTTAAAGAGGGACCATATATCTCTTCCATATGCATCTCGTGAATAGCTTTTAATCCTTTTGTTATTAAAAAAAGTGGCATTGTGAAATTAAAATGGGTAGATTTTTATAGCAATAAACACAATACAGATAAATGTCTTTGGAAGATAAAAATCTTTATTAAGTTAAATGAATTTTAAAAGTTACCAATTAAGTATAGCGGCACCTGCATATCTCAGGCAGTTGAGCATCCGACTCTTGATTTCAGCTTAGGTCTTGATCTCAGGGTCATGAGTTCAAGCCCTGTATTGGGCTCCACAGTGGGCATGGAGCCAACTTAAAAAAAAAAAGTTATGGACTAAGTGTTCAAATAAACTTTTACCTAATTATCTTTCCATTTATCTGATCGATAGCATTTTTTTTAAGATTTTATTTATTTGTCATAGAGCGAGAGAGAGAGCACAAGCAGGGGTAGTGGCAGGCAGAGGGAGAAGCGTGCTCCCCACTGAGCAAGGAGCCCGATGCAGGACTCGATCCCAG
>NW_028016197.1:0-737 GCF_054177405.1 Leptonychotes weddellii
TTGCTCTTTCTCTCTCTCTCAAATAAATAAATAAAATCTTAAAAAAAAAAAAATTCCCCAGAGCAGGGGCACCTGGGGTGGTTGGGTGACCAATTCTTGGTTTCGGCTCAGGTCATGAGCTCAGGGCTGTGAGATCGAGCCGAGCTCAGGGCGGATTCTGCTTGGGGATTTTTCTCTCTCTCTCCCTCTGCCCCTCCCCACCATGCTCTCTCTCTCAAAAAAAAAATTTCCAGAGCTGAGATTCCCAGGAGCCAAGGTTTAACCAATTAAATCAGTCAAATGAGTTATAATCAGATTCAGGCTTTACCTTTCTAAGTCAGTCTACATTTTGGGGGGAGAGTGTGCAATTGTGTTTCCATTTTTTTTCTGAGTCAGTTACGCAGGCACAACATGATGTATGCATGATCACAGGTGTCCCTTGGGACAGACAGAATGGACACAAGGGTGTTTTATTTCAGAGGACAGTGTTGCAAGTGAGGCCACCTAATCAGGCCTCTACGTGATGTGAGCAATCAGGTAATTTAATAAGAGGCATTTGTATGGAAACAGAAGGAAAACAAAGGTTAATCATGGAGCAAGTTATACATTCAGTTTCTGAGTTTGGAGAGCAGCCAGTTGAGAAAATTTCTAGATGTGAGTTAGAAGCATCTTTAAATGATGGGACAGAGATGGCAGTTTCAATCTGATGGGCCTTCCTGGTTTGCAGTTTGTCTCTGATGATGCCCTTAAGGTGTTCC
>NW_028016198.1:0-737 GCF_054177405.1 Leptonychotes weddellii
TGTAGAGATATGCAAAATTCCTAGTATTGCACTGTGAGGGCAGTGATGACCAACACAAATTGCCAACCAGGGAGACGAACCATTGCTTCAGCTGGGTTGATTCTGGGGCCCAGATTAGGAGGCCTTCAAGAGGCTGCTGAGAAAAAAATAGTTCAGAGCAGCAAGTCCTCCATCTTTTCCTTACTGAGTGATGTATATGTACAGATTAAATTGTGGCTTGGATCCAGCAGTGCCTTTTCACTCTTGTCATTTGTCATTCACTCTTGTCTGGCCTTTCCCTGGAGGTGGATTGAGGGAGGAAATTGTATATCTTGTGCCACCAGCCACTCGCTAGTGAAGACTAGACATGTAGAGCCTTGAGTTCTGCTGGTTGTATCATAACAGGCTAGGGACTTGTGCAGGGATGGGGCACAAGGCTCACTGCGAAAGACTGCAAGAAGTCTTCATAATTATAGGATTCTCTGTAATGGTTAGTCAGCCAGTTGGGTCTTTCCCTAAACCTCCACTGCCCTGTTTCAGCAAGCCCAACTATGCATAAAACCTGAATCTACGTGTTTGTGTGTGTACCCCATGGATGGGAGTCCCTGTTGGCAGGATACTCCATATAATATGCAATTGTTCCATTTGAGAGATTCAGTGACACAGAACTGGAGATGGAGAGGTGTTGTGAGAGACCCTAGAGATGGAGCTGGCCACTGAGTGAGGACTGGAGAAGTGGGGCCCCCTCCAACCCAAGC
>NW_028016199.1:0-737 GCF_054177405.1 Leptonychotes weddellii
CTTCCTCCTTCCCTGCACAATGACCCCTCCCTTCCTTGGGTGCCCGCGGACCCTGTGCATGCTTTGCTTTTATTACAGGTTTACTAAGCACTTTCTGTGGATTTCCCCATGTTCTCCTCCCGACCTAGGAGGGAGTTAGGATCACTGGTTCCACCTCACGGAAAGAAAATTGGGGGCTTGGGGGGCACGGCATGGTTAGTAAGCCATGGACCCAGTATGGGACCCCGCAGCTGGACCACGCTGTTCCTGTTTTACTGCTCATATGTGTTGAGGAGTTTGCCGAAGGAGGGCAGGGTCAGACTCATCTTATTGATTAATTGACTGGAGATGGGGTTGCCTTCATTTTTAACAGCTTTCCTGGGAGTCTAATCGATGAATAAACGCATCATTAAACGGTACAATTTGTAGGTTTTGACATGCACACCCATAAAACCATCACCCCACTCAAGACAAAGACACATCCATCACCCCCCAGGTTCCTGATCCCATTTTTGATCTCTCCCTTCTGCCCACACGCTGTCCCAGGCAACCGCTGATGTGCGCGCTGTTGCTGGAGATGACCTGGTATTTTTCTGGAGGAGTTCACATAAATCGAATGATGCCCTATGTATGTATTTATTTCTTTTTGGCCTGGCTTCTTTCACGGGGCACAACTACTTTGAGATACCTCCATGTTGATGCCCATATTGACGGCTCATTCCTTTCTGCCTTGAGTAATAGCCCCGTCTGCGCAGACC
>NW_028016200.1:0-737 GCF_054177405.1 Leptonychotes weddellii
GACATGGCAGGGACCAGCAAAGCCAACTGCAGAGATTCTTGGAAAGTCGTACATTCTGGCCTTAACCTGGGTAGAGGGGCTGGGGGACCTGAGCAGTAGGATAGGGCATGAGTTCTCCTGGCTGATGACAGAGGGGTCTCTTCCGGTGCAAGAGGATGGTCAACTCAGGCAGTGTCGTGTGGAGGCTGGAAGACGGGTGAGCTGGACCTGGTGGGCTCTGCCACTCACTATGTAACTTTGAGCAAATTACTTAACCTCTCTGGGTGCGCTTCCCCATCTGTAAAAAGGAAATTATAATAGGACCTCCCTCACAGCTTGTTTTGAGCTCTAAGTGGGATAAAATATGTAAAGCCTTTGGCACAATTCCTGGTTCATGATAAGTACGATATAAGGATATGCGATTATAAAAGAAATGAAATAAATGATGGTCGGCAGCATTATCAGAATCTTCAATAACCAGGAACCAGTGTTCAGTATCCGTCTTCACTCCCGCCGTGTCTATCAGGCAGGAGATGCGACCCGAGGAAGCCAGGGGCACAAGGATGGAAGCCGGGCCTTGTTAGGCTCCCGCCAAGGAGCGGTCTTCCTCTGACCCCTTGAACCCCTGCCCTGCAGGAGCCCCCCCATGCCACCCTCCAAGGCTCCGCTCCCCGGGGCAGCCCTTCGGAGCGCCCCAGCTGTAATTAGTCAGCCGCATCGGCTCCCGCCCTTGGGCGGCTTTGTGGCACAGTTCCCTC
>NW_028016201.1:0-11377 GCF_054177405.1 Leptonychotes weddellii
CACTGTTGGTGGGAATGCAAGTTGGTACAGCCACTTTGGAAAACAGTGTGGAGGTTCCTCAGAAAATTAAAAATAGAGCTACCCTATGACCCAGCAATTGCACTCCTGGGTATTTACCCCAAAGACACAGATGCAGTGAAAAGAAGGGCCATATGCACCCCAATGTTCATAGCAGCAATGTCCACAATAGTGGAAAGAGCCAAGACGCCCTTCAAAGGCGAATGGATAAAGAAGATGTGGTCCATATATACAATGGAATATTACCCAGCCATCAGAAAGGATGAATACCCACCATTTGCATTGACATGGATGGAACTGGAAGGGATTATGCTAAGTGAAATAAGTCAAGCAGAGAAAGACAATTATCAAATGGTTTCACCTATTTGTGGAACATAAGGAATAGTATGGAGGACATTAGGAGAAGGAAGGGAAAAATGAAGGGGCAGCATCAGAGGGGGAGACGAACCATGAGAGACTATGGACTCCGAGAAACAAACTGAGGGTTTTAGAGGGGAGGGGGGTGGAGGGCTTGGTGAGCCTGGTGACGGGTATTAAGGAGGGCACGTATCGCATGGAGCACTGGGTGTTATACGCAAACAATGAATCACGGAACACTACATCAAAAACTAATGATGTACTGGAAGGTGACTAACATAATAAAAAAAAAAAAAAAGTGGGTTGTTTAATGTATGTATGCAAGCTGGCACTCTTCACTTTTCTATTTGTCTTTCCATGAGCCCAGCACTTGGAGTAAGTTTGTCGAAGCTTTTGGGAAACGATCACTTCAGATATAAACCCCGTTAAACAGAAGTTCCTGATTGTTCAGAAAAGGATAATTTCATGGGCAATTCTTAGAGGCCCAAAAAACCATAGTGTTAGCGGTGGGTTTTTTGACAAGTATACAACTGCCATTATTTGTCAAGATATTTAAAAAGGATTTTATTTTCATCCCAGTCTTCCATTACAGACATGCTATTCAATGATAACTAGGATAAAAATTATGGGCTTACCTGATTAAGAAATCATGCAGTCCAACATCAAAATACCTGTTCAAAAAAGACACAGACAAGTATGTCAGTAAAAGAAATGTACAACAATGGTGGACTTGACCAAAAATATAAAATTTACATTCAGAGCATGGTGAATCAATCAATCACTCTCTAACAGTGGTTCTCAAAGTATGACCCCTGGAGTGGCCACAGCAGCATTACCTGGGAATTTGCTGGAAATGCAAACTCTCAGGCCCTGGGTGCCTGCGTGGCTCAGTTGGTTAAGCGACTGCCTTTGGCTCAGGTCATGATCCTGGAGTCCTGGGATCGAGTCCCGCGTCGGGCTCCCTGCTTGGCAGGGAGTCTGCTTCTCCCTCTGACCCTCCCCCCTCTCATGTGCTCCTCTCATTCTCTCTCTTTCAAATAAATAAATAAAATCTTAAAAAAATAATAATAATAATAATAAAATAAAAAAATAAAAAAAAACTCTCAGGCCCTACACGTCAGCATACTGATGCACAAATTCTGGGGGCGGGGCCCAGCAATTAGATCTGACAAGCCCTCCAGGCGATTCTGATGCAGAACCACTGCTCTATGACAGCAAAAGGGTCTCAGCAAGACTATGTGCTCTCTCTAGAAAAAAAAGGCCCTAAAAGTAGATTTTACCACTTTGCCAACAGGTGAGTCCTTTTATAACACTGGTCGTCTCAGATGTTCTCTCGCTCAAACATAAATGAAATATTTTACAAGTACAAAACCATGCTGGCCAAAGTTAAGAAGAGGGGTGGGGTGGGGAAGGGTCAGCTCTGTCCTTCCATGTCCCTCCCAGCCATAGTCCCTGGAGCTTTTAACCAGAGAGCAACCCTGTCCATAGCTGGGTCTGCCCTGGGAGGGAAGGGAGGAGAGGTGCTCCATGCACATGCTGGTGAGCCAGCCACTGTGCTTAGCCTCACACCGGGCAGCCAGTAAGCACTGGGCAGTGGTGGACCCTTTCAGAGACAGCTTCCCCTGCCACCACCAAACTGGCTTTGCCCATATGAATGGCACGGCCTTGGTTTCTCTAATTAGCTCATTTATTCCCCCTCAATCTCTGACCACTTAGCCAGGGTCCTTCTCTCCCCTTTGGGTCTGGCTATGAGCAAAAAGACTGGGTGGCTGGAACCATGATGTTGCTGCCCACCACACATGACCCCTACTGCTAACACCTAGATGGTGGTCATTGTGTCCCACCCAACAGACTGGCCTCCCGGGTTAGCGATCTGTCCGAGTAAAGCCTGAGTTAATTCTGTCCCTACAGACAATGAGCAATAGACACAGAAATTCACTCTACAGTGCGGTCTGACTGCCGAGGCCCTGACTGTCCCTAGCTCCCAGCTTCAACCCTCCCCCGTCCCTGGAACATCCCAGCATGCCTGGCACCTCACCTGACATAGAGCAGATGATTACTGACATTAAAATAGGATTCCTTTGGGTCCCTTTAAATAGCAAGCTTCCTTTATGTGCTCAAAATCTGTTTACAGGTCATGGACACAGGGCAGAAGAGAATAGAGCAACAAAGCCAAAATATAAGGTACCGCATTCACTGTGTCACTTACCTGAAGTCATCACATGATTCAGGGAAAATTGAATTCAAGATACATAAATTCCACTTACTCATAAGTCTTCTGAAAAGAGCTCTAAAGGGAGATGTACCTGCAGGGTTAGCTGATTCATTTCAGTTGATATTACATTGACCTGAGGAGATGCTAAGTTCTTCCTACAATCATATTTAACACAGATTTTTGAAAAAAATGAAAAACAGAAATGATCCCTCCTGTCAACCAAAACCACGGCTACATTCCTCGGCCACATAAGTAAATATTCATATGACAGATAGCAATTGCAAGTTTGCCAGAGTCCGCAATATGGGAGATACAAGTATGTTCAGATTAGAACAAAGATTTCAGCTTCTTTCATTCATCCAAAACCTAATCAGCCTTTTCAATGACATCAGCCACAGAAAGCATCAGATTCTGTTGCTGGAATCATAAGCATAAAGTAGACACAGAAAGGAATCACAGAGAACCACAATATGGGAGGGAGGACGAAGACTCTGAGGGAGTAATGAGAAACCTAATTATATTCATAGAAATGATTATTTAGTATGTAGAAGGTGGCAACTACTCTGCTCGGTGCGCGCATACACAAGCCATTGCGGTGAGGCTGGGACTGACATCTCCATTCATGAGTGCAGGAACTAAAGCTCAGAGGCTAAGTAACTTGCAGTGCTCACAACTAGTAGAAGACAAATCTGGGAGTCAAACTGGGCCCTGAAAGCCATGAATTGCTCGCTCTTCCCACTAAAAAGCACAGGCTCTCACTGCCTCTCATTATTACTAATTGAAAATGACTTCATTTTAAGAACGGGTCCCTTTCCACCTGCTCTGATTTCTGCTTCTTCCAACGTGGCTGCCCTGCCCCAGGCAAGCCCACCTGCTCTGCTTCCCGGAGCACACCTGCCCCGCAGGTGCCATCCATCCCCTTGGGTCTTAGAATCAAGTCAGGTTCTGGGAAGTTATGTAACCTCTGGGCTTCAGGTTTTCCACGGGAAAATGGAGATCCCTCACTCATGGAAGGTTATGAGAATTAGGTGATATAACATAAATACAGGGCTTAGCACAGTGCTTGGTAAACCCCTGAGTACTCAATAAATAGTAATCTCCTTCCCTCCAATTTTTAAGAGTTGTTTTAATGGAAGCCCAATTCCCAATAACTCAGTAGGAGAAGGAAGCCACATAAAAAGGAAATAAGAGGTCTCACTATGCAGCCCACGAAGAGAGGTCACTGAATCCAGGATGCAGGCAGGGCCTGAGCAGTGGAGTAAAGGGTAGTACAGCTGGAAAGCTGAGGGACAGGCACAGAGCTTAGGAAACAGGCAGGAGAGCAGGAAGACCAATTATTCCATGGAGGTCTCATAGAGAGCCTTGAAGTTGCATGCGAGAGCCAGTGGGGCATACAGGGGAGCGGGATCTGGCCGCCAGGCAGGGAAGATATCCTCCTGCCCTGGTCCTGACCGGCATCTCAGTAAGAAGGACCAGTACACACTAGTGCATGTCCGGCTGCACCTGTCGTCGTGGTGTCCCCTAAACTTTAGGGCCTAAATATGCAGAAGTAAGAGATTGTGATGCATGTGTTTCAGAACATTTCTTCTTATGCGAACATGACTGGTCGTGGATGGAATTTGGGGCCAGGACAATGAGGGTCTTTAAGCATCCTGTGTAAGGCAAGTTTACGATGGAGAATACTATAATGAGTTAACAGTCACTTGGAAACCAGTGGAATGGAGAAGGTCAAGGATGGGGATTAGTATCAGAAAACATACCAGGAAAAATGTAAGGGGAGGAAAATGGAACTTCCTCACATGTATTTACATCTTACTCCTTTGCTACGTCAATTCATCTGTGTGGATATTCATTCAACAGATATTTTGTCAGAGCCTTCTAAGTGCCGGGCACCAATGTAGCCCTGGGGATGGGGGCGGGGGAGGGGGGTGGAGAGTAACATAACAAGGTCCTACTTCTCACGGCACTCACAGTCTAGGTGGGACAGATGAACAACAAATAAGCACTTAGATAAAGAAGATAACATCAGAGAGCAGAGAATGCATACAAGGTGACAGGACAGAGGGGTGGGCCACACAGCCGCTCAGGGAAGTCCTCTCTGACGAGGTGACATTTGGGTTGAAATCTGTATGGTCAGAGAGGATGAGCTACGCAAAGACCAGAGGGAGAGTGTCCCAGGCAGGAGGACAGCTGGGTAAAGCCCCGAGGCGGGAAGAAATGTGGCAGGTTAGAGGAAAGGACGAAGGCCAGCAGGACTGGGACAAGCTGAGGTAGGACAGGGGGGCCGGGACCAGATCTGAGGAGGCTGTACAGAAGAGTTTGGGCTTCATTTTAACAACAATGGGAAGCACTAAATGGTCTGTAACAGGGGAACGGTATTTTTTTCATTTGTTTAAATTTTATTCATTTAGGGGGTGAGGGAGTGGTATGCTTTGATTTATGTATCAAAAAGAACACTCTGGGTGTCCCGAAGAGAAAGGATGGGAACAGAAGCGGGGTGGGGAGCCATGGCCGTCTAGCTGAGAGGTGATGGGGATTCACCCCAGGATGGAAACACTGGAAATGAGGGCGGAGACAGGGATGGATTCAGAGAGGATTCTGTGGTTGAGTACAAAGACTTGCTCACAGACTCATGCAGGATGGGGACAAGGAATTGAGGGAAGGAGGGAGGGAGAGAAGGAGAGAGGGGAAAAATAATCTGCAAAAGAGCTGAGTGCCTCACATCACGCAGTTTCACACCAGGCAACCCAAAGGCTCCGCCAGGCCTTGGCTGCTTCTGGAAGCTCCACAGTAATGCTTGGTGGCCCGCATCCACACTGAGGGGATGACGATGTTCTGTGACTGGCTTAACTTGGAGAACGGCTCACCTGCTGGAAGAACTAGAAATCGTGGCAATGGTTTGGGGTCTTTTTAATGAATTTATTGTGGTAAAATCCACATAACACAAAACTTCCTCTTGAACCATTTTTTATGTGCACAGCTCAGTGGCATTGAGCACACTCACACTGTTGCACAACCATCACCACCGTCTGTCTCCAGAACTTCTTCAACCTGCCTCACATGAAACACCAGGTTTCCTCTTTACCACGGTAAAGCTGATTTGGGCTCCTTCCAAAGGGTTCAGGGGTGCCCCCTCACATAGGGCTGTGTCTTTAATTTCAAAAGAGAAGCCAACCAATGCAGTCTAGAAATATCTTCTCGCTTAATTTTCCTGTATAGATGTAAAAGGCGCCTTAAGGAAATACAGTAAAAAGGGAATATGCTTTTCTTTTCTTATTTTAGAATTGTATGCCAAGCTCTGGGCTAGGCCCTCTGGGTACTACCTCTTTGCGTCCTCCCCACTTGCCAAAGTAGATCCCTGCTTTATAAAGCCTCATGTCCTTACCCCTATCACATAGCTAGTAAGTTGCTGCGTCAGGATCTAGCTCAGAGTACCAAATGCCAAAGTCTGTGCTTTTTCCCTTCGTGTGTTCAGCCACCGACTCATTTCACAAATATTTACCAGGTGCCAGGTAGTGGGAATTCAGTGATGCACAGCCCGGAACCCCTGCTTCAAGGAAAGTAGAGCCTAGTTAAGAGATGGCAGAGCCAACAAGATTCCATACAGTGTGAGTGATAACAAATGTTCTATCCCCCAAGGGACTGCAAACTCCACGACGGCAAGAACTAGAGCCAGCCACCAAGCAGATTCTCAGTAAATACGTGTTGAGTGAACCGAAGTGTGAACGGTGTCTTGTAACAGGACACCGATGTCTCTGCTCTGGCACTTGGCATGGTGCTGCAGAATGAAGATGCCCAAAGTGGTTACTTAATACGCCAAGTACCATATGTAAATATATAAAATAAATACCCACAGACAGAAATGGGGCTTCTCTCCTGAAATAAGATGCCCAGCAAACTGTAGCACATTACTTCTTAGCACCTTCTGAGAAAATCATCTCTCCTAGCCACCAGCGCACAGTAAGCCAGGACTGCCTCAAGACACATGAGAAACAGTGACCTTGTGTGTATTATTCTTGGTTCCTTCCAGAAAACAAAAAATAGGAAGTCTTTCACGCGTGGATGCGGTATAGAAGTTTTTGTTGTCTGAATGTCAACCGGGAGCAGCACTGGGAGGCAGCTTCAGCTTGCTGCATAAAAAGGCAGTTTCGAACAAGCTGCAATGTCCTACCTACGGCCATGAACTTCCCATCCCAGGGTGAGCTGCAGCATGGGTTATGAGGGTATCTAGAGGAGAGTGAACCACTGCATAGAAAGCTGGAATGGAGATCTCAGAGGGTCTGCCTAGCCTCAGGCTCCGAGTCCCTGCCTTAGTCACTTTCAGGAAGCGCCTCCCAGTCCGAGCGCGCCCGGGCACAGCAGCAGCTCCGATGACCCTCGGCACACTCGCAACCGCACCTGGGCCGACGCCCCCTCAGCAGCTTACGCTTACCTAGTACCAGTATGATCACCTTGCCTGTAGAGCCCCCCAGGCCGCTGGAATTAGGCCTGTTGCGCCTGACACAGAGCTGCACGTATGTTTACCCCCGCAGCAAGCCCCGCTTTGGCAGAGGGGGGTCAGCCCCACACAGCACGTCCATGGCAGAACTCGGAGCAGAACCACACAGGGTTCAAGGACGTGCTCTGCCCTGCCAGGCTGCCTGCCTTGTGGGCTCCCGGTTCTTCCTCCCAGGCTCGTCTGGGCTGTTTGGGAGCTAGGGATAAACACAGCAAGGAGCCGTGGCCAGAAGTTGCCAGTGCCATCAACCTGGTGAAGTACGTTTTAGAACTGCGCTCGTTACAGCCGTGTGGCAGGCTGCACACAGGGCAGCGTTCGCAATAAGTACCACGTTGCTCTATGACTTCAACCTGCAGTCCTCAGTGTCTCCTCTCCAGCCGTGGTCACCGCATCAGTGGGCCACCAGAGTTAAGCCCTCCCATTCCCGCCTGCGAAGTGTGAAAACGGACTTAGTCGGAAGTAAAAACCAAGTCAAATGACTAGGAGAATGAAGTTTATCGCCAGACTCTAGAAGCCCTGATCACTTCTGGCTGGGCTACCTCGCTTCACTTCAGAGAATGGAAAAGACCTTCAAGTCTATCTGCACTGACCTCCTTCCTCACTTGACGGACTAGGAAATGGGATAAAAAAGGTGAGGTAATCTGAAACAGCTCTACAACCAGGAGCAGAGCCGGGGCAAGCAGTCCCTGAGACCCTATTTCGTCATTCGACGTGTCCCCACACAGCCTCCTCCCAGTCTCGATTGGTACATTTTCGGAGAATGCCCCAGACTGGCAACAGGCTTCCTGACGACATCACGTAATAAGTGGCACCACGTTATACCATGTCCATCCCTCTGCGGAAGTCACGCGAAGGCAGAGCCTGCCGGATGCCTCTTGCAGGAGCCCCCTCTCCCTTACACTCCTTCCACTGTCTGGGCCTGTCTGGACCTGACCTGCATATTGATTGGAGATTCAGAGCCTGCTGACAGTCAAGAATAAAAAGTGATGCTGGGGGTTATCTACAGTAGCCAAATTATGGAAACAGGCCAAGTGTCCATCGACTCATGAATGCATAAGGAAGATGTGGTGTATATATATATATGTATATATATATACATACAATGGAATATCACTCAGCCATAAAAAATAATGAAATCTTGCCATTTGCAACAACATGGATGGATCTAGAGTATTATGTTAAATGAAATAAATCGGTCAGAGAAAATAAACACAGTATGATTTCACTTATGTGGAATTTAAGAAACAAAACAAATGAGCAAAAGGTGGGGGGAGGGAAGAGAGGGAGAAGCAAACCAAGAAACAGATTCTTAACTATGGAGAACAAACCGATGGTTACCAGAGGGGAGGTGGGTGGGGACTGGGGTAAATAGGTGATGGGCATTAAGGAGGGCATTTGCTGTGATGAGCAGCGGGTGTTGTATGGAAATGTTCAATCACTGTACTGTACACCTGAAACTAATATTACACTGTATGTTAACTAACCGGAATTTGAACAAAAACTTTTTTTAAAAAGTGATGCTGGGGGATCAGGGAAAAGTAAAAGTGAACTTAGGCCAGTAAGACCCCAGTTGGCAGTCAAAGCACATTTGGTAAAATACCAAAGTCTGATGGGAAAGTAGAAAGTAAGAACTGCAGCCCGTGAAGACAAATTCTAAAAGGCAAACACAGTAAAAAAAAAAAAAAAAACAAAAAAAACGGTGCTGGGTTTTCACAGGACATGTTCTTTACTGCATCAGATAAGTGTGTGTGCCATCGGATTATTAGGGAGCAAATTCTGGGAAAAGAGCCCAAAAGCCTGGACATCTGGGCATTTCACAATGTTGGAGAAAGAAAAAGAGAGCAGGTTCCAGTTCCGGGCATAAAAAGCTCAGGAGTGAAGAGCTTTACAGTAGAAACCACATCTCCCAAGATGTGGAATTAGAAATTCAAGGTCTGAGCTCTGGCTATCTCACTTAATAATATCTGACCATGGGCAGAAAAATCACCACTCCACGTCTCGGTGTTTGAAACTGTGGCACAGAGATAATACCCACGGCACGAAAAGGAACAAATATAGGGGGAACAAGCGGCTCATAAACCTTCTACAGATGTTCAAGATTATTTTCTTTCCTCCTCAGACTTGATGAAGTTCCTAAAGGCTCTTCTCCAAACTGCATTAATGCCATATGCATTCATTCATTCATCCAGCAAATACTGAGCACCTTCTAGATGCAGACATTGCAAGACAGGCCTGGGATACGACAGTGAATAAGACAGCTAAGTTCCTATCCTCGTGTATATTCCAGAAACAACTCCTTTATCTGATAGGTGATTTGAAAATGTTTTCTCTCAGTCTGTAGCTTGACTTTTTATTTTCTTAAAAGTATCTTTTGAAGCACAGAAGTTTTGAATTTTTAAAAATCCATTCATCAATTTTTTTTCAATTGCAGATTGTGTGTTTGGTATCATTATGTAAAACATCTTCGCCTAACTCATGGTCCTAAAGATTTTTTCTCTATTTTTTTTTTTTGGCTTTTATATTTAAGTCTTTAATCAATTTTAAGTTAATTTTTGTACACACTGTGAGGTAAGAGTCTAAGTTCATCTTGCTTTCCATCTCTTCATGTAAAAATGTCTCCTGTCCATATCTGGCAACGTGGAGGTCATCGGCAGCTTTGACAAGCGCAGTCTCATCGAGTGGTGGCAATGGAAGCCAGACCAGAGCAGAGCAGAGTGAATGAAAAGGACAGGAAGCAGAGACAGTGGGACATAAATAACTCTTATGATCAGTTTGGTTCTGAAGAGGAGGGGGAAGAGTAGTAGCTGCAAGTGAGACAAATGAGGTTGTTTCTTGTTTATCGGAGGGGGGATTTTCCACTGTGACAGGTGATGGGTGCAAATGCCAGCAGATTTAGTGGAGGCAAGAATTTTAACAGAATACGAGGCAAAGCTATCATGAGAGAAAAGTGGATAGCGCTTAGGCTGCTCCCACTGGAAGCCAACTGGCAGCGACCCCCACAGAACATCACTTGAGTTGGAATGGAGATGACGGGGAGCTGGCTCCAGAGCCATAGGAGGTGGTGACAGAATGCTCTTCTTCCTTCCAGGCAGCATTCATGCCCACAACGCAACAAAAAGCAGCAAGACAAAGGGAGAGAAATCCACATCCCTCATGGCACTACTGATAAGGCCCTGCTGATCCTGCCCCCCAGACGGCCTTTGACAACCCAACTACTGAGTTATCCCCAAATGCAGACTAATATCTGACTTTTGCCTTTTATTCCTCCTTCAGGAAAGATTATGCAGAGACATGGGCCTCAGCTTCTATTTATAAAGTAAACTGGGCCCAAGACACCCAATGCTTCAGGGGCCACAATAAAGTAGGTCAGGCCTCAAAAGGCTGGGAACTGGGAACTGAGCAATAAGTCAACACTCACCCAAAAAATGCCAACCAGGTCACAAAAATTTAATACAAAGCAAACATTAACACAATCTTAGAAGTTGATAATGTCTTCTCTGTACACATATGTTTTCAGTCAATCATGTTATTAAAATCTCATTAGAGGGGTGCCTGGGTGGCTCAATTGTTAAGCATCTGCCTTTAGCTCAAGTCATAATCCCAGGGTCCTGGGATCGAGCCCTGCATCGGGCTCCCTGCTCGGCGGGAAGCCTGCTTCTCCCTCTCCCACTCCCCCTGCTTGTGTTCCCTCTCCCACTATGTCTCCCTCTGTCAAATAAACAAAATCTTAAAAAAAAAAAGAAACTCATTAGAAAGTATAGCTTTTCGGGCGCCTGGGTGGCTCAGTTGGTTGAGCGACTGCCTTCGGCTCGGGTCATGATCCTGGAGTCCCGGGATCGAGTCCCGCATCGGGCTCCCTGCTCAGCGGGGAGTCTGCTTCTCCCTCTGACCCTCCCCACCTCATGCTCTCTCTCTCTCATTCTCTCTCTCTCTCAAATAAATAAATAAAAATTAAAAAAAAAAAAAAAAAGAAAGTATAGCTTTTCTCTTATAGATACAACATTATAATGAGGGATCCTTCATGATATGTGTTTGATGAAGCTACCCACTGTGGTTTGAAAAACTGCCGTCACATGATTAGGTCAATGATCTAGTTTTGCCCCTTGGAATCATCAAACATTTGGTTCTTCCACTGTCAGTAATCCAAAGCCAACCAACTTGAAAAGACAGATAAGAAATTCAAGTGCATTTAACTGGGTGAAGTACACAGGTTTTTCCTCCTTTTTACAGGGAAACAAAAGATTCTTTACTATAACCGGAATTCAAAAATAATGGTCGTTACACCTAAA
>NW_028016202.1:0-737 GCF_054177405.1 Leptonychotes weddellii
AACTGGAATTTAAAGAAAACTTAAAAAAAATTGAATGCTTAAATCCAGGTGAACTCTTCCGAAACCATATGGAAATGTACTAAGGAAAATATTAACAAACTGAATATATTGTAATATAAAAATAATAATACATCAGAACCAAGAAAGATATATTCCTCAAGTACAAGGTTAGAAATCAATAAATATAATTCACCATTCACTAACTGTGTGTGTGTGTGTGTGTATTCATTGCAGTGCTATAGAAAAACAATTTTGATAAAGAACACTTTCTTAATTTAATAAAAGGTATATACAAAAACCCTGAAATGAACACTATACTTAATGGTAACCTATTAAAATCTTTTCCCTTAAGCCAAAGAGTAAGATAAGATTGTCTGACATCATAGTATCTCTTCAAATCACAGTAAGACAAAAAAAAAAAAGAAAGAAAGAAAGAAAGAAAGAAAGAAAGAAAGAAAGAAAGAGAAAGAAAGAAAGAAAGAAAGAAAAAAAAGAAAAGAAATGACACAAGGAAAATATATAACTGTCATTTCTTTATAGAACTAAAGTTTGTGCATATGTAGTAATTCCAAAAGGATTCATAGGTAAATTGCTAGAATTAACACATGAATTAAACAAGAATGCTGGATACAAAATCAAGATACAAATAGTAATGATGTTTTAATAAACCAGAATCAATTAGAAAATAAAAGTGTTTCTCTGCAGGAAAAAACTCTAAAGCATTATTTTTAAAAAAA
>NW_028016203.1:0-737 GCF_054177405.1 Leptonychotes weddellii
CAAGAGTTTTTAAATAATTACACAGTACCCTGAACCGTAGTCTTAATTCTGTTCTCGACATAACTTGAAACTACAAATGCCCTGTAAGTGGGGTGGGAAAGACTGTTACCGTGAACACTTAGCAGTGAGTCATTTTTTACTTTAATATTTAATAAAATTAGGTTTCCGTCACTTGTTTAAAAAAAAAAGGTGATCAGCATATAGGGTGAAAGGTAAAAATGTTGGACAGAAAATCTGTTGCTCACAGAAATGTTGGACGTTATTGAAACCAGGGAGGGACATGGGGGTGGTGACCCCGAGGAGAACTGAACCCACCACAGCAGAAACCTCCAGGTGGAGTCCCCAAATTTGGCGAAGAAAAATGTGGAATGCCCAATTACATGTGATTTTCAAACAACAAATAATGTCTTAGTTATAAGTATATCCTATATGCTGTCATTTCATGTACTTCTCTGAAATTCACACGTAACTGGGCATCCTGTGTTTTATCTGGCAACCCTTCCTCTGGATGGTGAAGAAACTCTTTCATAGCGTTCTGCCAACAGGCTCGACAGGAGCATAAAGAGAGATAAGTGGCTTCCTTGTTGGTAAACCTCTTCCCCCCCCCCCCCCAGTGATTCCCAACAAAAGAGGAAAATTACAAATGCCTCTAATGATGATTTCCAATTTTTGTTATTTATAGAAAACTGTCATATCAGATTTTCACATTTTCTACATTAAATAAAGTGCTTTCCCTA
>NW_028016204.1:0-737 GCF_054177405.1 Leptonychotes weddellii
GGGGGGGAACAGGGTGGCTCTGAGGACTCTGGAGTAAGGACGGTGGGCACAAAGCTTGGGGTCTGTGATAGACTGAGGGGTCAGTAATCGTGGTGTGGGCATTGCCCGCTTCCCCCTGCACCCCCCTCCCAGTTCTAAGGAGCCTCCCTCCCCAGCCTGGCCGCGGGGCTCGGGTCCGGCCTCAGCTTCTGCTCTGCAGTCTCACCTGGGAGGTGGAGCCCCTTGGCTTCTCGGTCACTGTTGTAAGCTGCGGCAGCCCCGGCCCCCCATCCGTAGCTTCTCTATGTCCCCTGCCCCCTGGCCGCGGGCTGGTCATGGCTGTTCTGCTGGGGGTGTCGGGGGCTCTGCTGTGGGCGCCCCAGGACTGGAGGTCGATGCCACTTCTGTCTGCATCTCTGGCTGCCCACACTTGCCCGGGGGTGCCCTGAGGGGCAGAGCAGAAGCCAGGCTGCCTGGGGTCTCAGAATCCACCAGGGAGAGCCTGCCTCCCCCCTTGCTCTCTCCTGGCCTGAGGAACATTCCCCCCTCCCCGGAATAAAGCTGAGCTCTGGGGGCTGTGAGGGGCCCCAAACAGTACTGTGCTCCCATCCCAGCTCACCAAACCCACTTGCTCCAATCCCTCCTTCCTCTTCGCCCACGTTCACAAGTTCTTCTAAGGCTCCAAAACCTTAGGGCATTTTACAAGAAAAGGACTTGTAAAGGGTCATCTGGTGGATTTTAGGCTCAGGCAGGTCAGG
>NW_028016205.1:0-737 GCF_054177405.1 Leptonychotes weddellii
GGTGGCTCAGTTGGTTAAGCGACTGCCTTCGGCTCAGGTCATGATCCTGGAGTCCCTGGATCGAGTCCCGCATCGGGCTCCCTGCTTGGCAGGGAGTCTGCTTCTCCCTCTGACCCTCCCGACCCTCCCCCTCTCATGTGCTCTCTCTCTCAGTCTCTCTCTCTCAAATAAATAAATAAAATCTTTAAAAAAAAAAAAGAAAACTGCCATTTTCCAACCCAGATTGGGATTATGGATCTAAGCCACAGTCATCAATGCTACTAAAACTATAAAGTGGGTAAATCAGGTTGATACCTGAACCCCCAGATCAATTTTAACATCGCCCAACGTATAGTACTCACATGCGATGTGCCTCCAGGCGTGGTGTTGTAGAAAATACACAGCACCTCTCTGAAGTATTCTTGTCCCCCAAAATCAAACCATGCCTCTAGATTGTCTGGCTACTTGACAGGAAACACAACGGCTGGAGGAACGTATTAAGAAACACTGTGAGGGGTGCCTGGGGGACTCAGTCAGTGAAGCATCTGACTTTGGCTCAGGTCATGATCTCAGGGTTCTGGGATCCACCTGGTGTCCACCTGCATCAGGCTGGGTGCTCAGCAGGGAGTCTGCTTGAGATTTTCTCTCTCCCTCCGCCCCTCCCCCTCCTCATTCTCTCTCTCAAATAAATAATAAAATCTTAAAAAAAAGAGGTTGCCTGGATGGCTCAGTTGGTTAAGCATCTGCCTTCGGCTCAG
>NW_028016206.1:0-737 GCF_054177405.1 Leptonychotes weddellii
AAAAAAAAAAATCACCTAGATAAAGGGTATGTCCTGCAGCTGGTGCTCTGTAGAGTCCCACTCCCGTCCTCCGTCCTCCCTTCCCGTCACTAAGACAGTGACAACAAATCCTTTCCTTTCCCTCCTCAGAGGTGCCATGGAGCTAGAATTTTAAGCAGCATCTCAGGCTCATGCTGGCCAGTATTCTGCTGCCCCAGCTACTCACCTGGCTCAACGGAGCCTCCCCCTGCCCACCTCCTCCCTCCCATTATTTAGCATAGTTTCCATCTCCCATCCAGGCCATTTACACAGTGCCTGTCAGTGCCTCTCACCTCCCTAACCCCTTCTAAGCACCAACATGAAAAGAACTGTCTTTTTTCCACTCTGCCTGACCACCTCTGGATGTACAAGTCACTTAGCACCAAGAGACATTAATGAATTTTCTCCGGTTCTGCTGAGGTTACCCACCATAGGCCATTAAAAAGATACTCATTTTTAAAATATACTTGACAGTCTGGAAGATATATTTGAGATACCAGAAAACTGAGCCCATTATGTGACATTTAGAATACATAGTGCAGTGATACATTTCTAAAATGTGCAGTATACCTTATAAATTTATATTGCATACATGGCACTTAGATATTTTGTATTATTTTTCCTCCATGGATTCGGTTTCTAGATGATTTCCCTGTTTGAGTTTCCCCTCCTTATTATTGGGCCCCTGGCCAACATAGCAGGGGGAAAAAAAAAAAAAA
>NW_028016207.1:0-737 GCF_054177405.1 Leptonychotes weddellii
CTCAGTATCCACTTTGGGAGCAGGGGCTGGTTTCTGTTACCTGTTGCCTCCCAAAGGCTGGAAGAGGCTGGCTGTTCCTAGTAGGTGCTCAGCAAATATTTATTGAAGGTTGAATGAGTGTTGGCTACTGTGCCAAGTGGCTTTTATCTGTGCATTCTCTCGCTAATCCTCCTCCCCAGGGCCCACTTTACAGGTGAGGAAACCGGAGAAGAAAGAAGCTAAGTGCTCAGGGAGGAATAAGACAGAGTGATTAGGTGGGAAGAGGTATCTGGATCTGAATCCCACCTCTGTCACTAATTAGCTTTGTGTCCTTGGCAAGTCACTTAACTTCTCTGAGGCTCCGTTTGCTCATCTGAGTGTGGCTTTCCCGCGGGGTTGCTGTGGGGCCCCGGAGGCCTGGTCCAGGCTGGAGACTGAAAGAGGGGTGAGGGTTAAGCCTGAGTTATTTCTTTGGGAGGGAGCTTTGGCTCTTATCTGGGAGGTGGTGAGAGAAGAAGGGGATGGGCTTTGGGGACAGACAGACCTGGATTCTTACCCCACTTATAAGCTGTGGGACCTTAGGGAAGGGACTTATACTTCCCTTTGCTTCTTGACTCCTGAAACCCAAGCTTCAGTTTCCACACTGATAAAAAGGCGGAAAGCATACCTACTCTTGGCTTGTTGTAAGGGTTAAGTGAGGCAGTGTTGCAAAGTGCCCATAGTAGGTGCTTAGTAACACAGTGTCCGGGTGTCTCCTC
>NW_028016208.1:0-737 GCF_054177405.1 Leptonychotes weddellii
TAGGGAAAGCACTTTATTTAATGTAGAAAATGTGAAAATCTGATATGACAGTTTTCTATAAATAACAAAAATTGGAAATCATCATTAGAGGCATTTGTAATTTTCCTCTTTTGTTGGGAATCACTGGGGGGGGGGGGGGAAGAGGTTTACCAACAAGGAAGCCACTTATCTCTCTTTATGCTCCTGTCGAGCCTGTTGGTAGAACGCTATGAAAGAGTTTCTTCACCATCCAGAGGAAGGGTTGCCAGATAAAACACAGGATGCCCAGTTACGTGTGAATTTCAGAGAAGTACATGAAATGACAGCATATAGGATATACTTATAACTAAGACATTATTTGTTGTTTGAAAATCACATGTAATTGGGCATTCCACATTTTTCTTCGCCAAATTTGGGGACTCTACCTGGAGGTTTCTGCTGTGGTGGGTTCAGTTCTCCTCGGGGTCACCACCCCCATGTCCCTCCCTGGTTTCAATAACGTCCAACATTTCTGTGAGCAACAGATTTTCTGTCCAACATTTTTACCTTTCACCCTATATGCTGATCACCTTTTTTTTTTAAACAAGTGACGGAAACCTAATTTTATTAAATATTAAAGTAAAAAATGACTCACTGCTAAGTGTTCACGGTAACAGCCTTTCCCACCCCACTTACAGGGCATTTGTAGTTTCAAGTTATGTCGAGAACAGAATTAAGACTACGGTTCAGGGTACTGTGTAATTATTTAAAAACTCTTG
>NW_028016209.1:0-737 GCF_054177405.1 Leptonychotes weddellii
GGGAAACAAATGGAGGGTTTCATAGGGGAGGGGGTAACAGGGTGATGGGTATTAAGGAGGGCACGAGGTTTGATGAACACTGGGTGTTACACGTAACTAATGAATCATTGAACACTACATCAAAAACTAATGATGTACTATATGGTGGCTAATTAAACATAATAAAAGAAAAGAAAAGAAAAACGGGGAAAGGCAAAATTAGTGTTCAGCAATGAGAGATGAGCCAGAATACGTGCGGAGTGCACCGAGCGGCCAGTGGCGCCCCCCAGCGCTTTCCCCAGGAACCACACTCAGCATCTTGGCTGTCAGAGCTGTGAACTGGGAGCATCAGTGATGTATCTCAATTTATTTCACACCCCTGCTAGCAAGATGTGTCCTAAGGTATCAGAAAAGCCCATTAGTCAATTTATTTAAAATTAGAAATGGTCAAATAGTGGCCTAATGATGACGTTTGAGTAACTGGGGGGAATTGGGGGAAGGTTGTGAGAAAGAATATTTAAAGATTTACTCTATGTCCTGTGCTCTGCCTGCTTTTTATGTCTCTCCGTCATACATTTTCACCCACCCGATTTTGGCAGATAAGAAAACTGAGGGTCAGATCGGCCATGCCTGGCACCCTACAGTCACACGGATAGTAGGTTAAATAATTAGAAACCAGGGGCATCTTCCTCCTGGTCCTGTTCTCCTTCTACTGCATTATACTGCTTGATGGTCAGCATCGATCACGTGATCGTGGA
>NW_028016210.1:0-737 GCF_054177405.1 Leptonychotes weddellii
GTGAAATAAATCAGATTGTGGAGGGAAGAAAAATAAAAGGCATTTTCCAACTCCAAAGAGCAGAATACAAACCGCTCATCCTCCGAAGAGTTAAAGCAGCAAAATGTAAACACATCTCAATGCAAGAAGACGCGGCAGTGGTCTTGAAGCAATGCATTCCAGCAGCAAAGCCAGCCCTTTGCTGAACCACGTACCACGTCACTGAACCAGCCGATACACCGGGTCACCAATTTTCAGGCTGCCGATCTTCTCCACTGAAAAATAGATCCCAAAAAGTGGGGACGACTTGTATATTGCCTTCTCGGAAGGATCACACAGGCGGTAGCTGAAAGAAGCAAAAATTCATAATCAGGCACAAAAGGGAAATAAGAATTTAAGGGCTCTCAAGAGAATTTAAGTTTTCATTCTCAGATGACCTATCATAAATAGGAAGCCTCTTCTACAACGTGGATGGAGGGGTCTGTGCGCAAGTAGGCAAACGACACATAATCCCGGTTTTTCTAGGAGCATCCTGAGAGTCTGAACAATTTTCCATGGTTTCAGTTTGAAAAAACTGTGTTACTCAAAAAATAAAAATAAATAAAAACTTAAAAAAATAATAAAAATAAGTGTTATGTTTAAAAAAAATAGTAAGTGGTATATGTTTGCACGTATACCCCTAACTTCACAACCCCCTGAAACAAATGCTCACACAATCTCAAAACGGAACTGCCTGAACTCGCCAAGTTCTTTTTTTT
>NW_028016211.1:0-737 GCF_054177405.1 Leptonychotes weddellii
TGTATGAAGAGAAAGCCACTTGTTTGGTTTATTTACTTACCTTTTTAAAAAATATTTCCAATAGTGCAGATAGGTTTACACAGCAGAAGAACTAGAAGTGAGAGAAATCCTCTTTCCAGAATGGGGGGTGAGGTCTAGTGAGGAAGAGCGAGTTGTTAAACACCACAGTGATTTTGAGTTGTATTCGATGTCAGGTTCACAGCATATTTCTGTAAAGGAATGTCCAAAGAGGTTTAAAGTTGCTGCCTCTGGTTTTCACACAGGAGCACCCACTTACTGGGTTATTGAGCTTTACCACTGTTGTATTCTAACACATGGTGCTAGACAGCCTACCACTAGTATGCATCTACCTGCTCACTGTGTTGTACAAATGCCCAAATCTACCATCACTATGTCATTTTTATCCTTAGGAATTCCAGTGCAAGGCTGAAGGAAAGGAGTCCAGATACAGAAACATGCCTATTATATCAATAGTCATTTGTAATATAATACTGGATAATGATTCTCTCATTAGTCCCTGGTGGCTATGTGAGAACCTTGTGATGTAGCCACACAGAGAGTAGAAGGCAACTGGTGAGGAAGGAAGTAAATGAGCCAGAATACACGAAAGTCTTTTAATATTTTTCCTATTTCTGTAGAATCCCATATGGAAGGGTTAGTTCAGGCCATCTGTCCCAAGTTCCTATTTAAGTCATGAGTCTACTAGTCAACATTCCTAGTGAGTAATTTTTTACTCT
>NW_028016212.1:0-11375 GCF_054177405.1 Leptonychotes weddellii
GACCAAAAGAAATACCGGAGAGTTCTATCGATTACTTGTTGCTGTGAGGTCCAAACAACTCAGTAACAGCAGGTTGTGTGGTGTCCATCAGGTGTCTCTGTGTACCCCTGAGAAATCTTAAATGAGCCACAAGTGCCCCTGCAAGTTTGCGGAGGCTCCCCAGGCTGCCCCGGCGCACAGTTTGGGAACCATCGCCTGACGATTCTGGGTAATGCCTTTTCTTCTCCTGCATGTCACTCAGGGGCTTACCTGTGATGTAGGTAACCTCGTCACAACTTGAGGGTGCCTTCAACAGAGGGGGCACTGTCTCCATGGACCTAGCGCAAGGGATGGTGGGATGAGGTCACTCTGTCGGGTCCCTCTCGAGTCCCGGTTGCTCTAGGACTGGGTGGACGGTGGACGGTGGACAGAGGCTCCGGGAGAGTCCATTTTGAAGGTGGCAGGGTCGGAGACGAGCTCAGGCCACCCTTCTGAGCTTGTCCTGTCTGTGGCCTGGGCAGGCACACGGGTCTGGGTTTTGTGACTCGTCCTCGGGTCAGCCACACCCCCACTCTGCCTCATGCTGGGAAGGAGACAAGCAACAGTGTCCATCCAACGAGGATCCCCTGGAGGTGATCAGGGATGCAGGCAGAGGCCCAGGGACGATGTAGAACAACTCTGTCCGTTCCCTGTCCGCTGTCCCTCAGTCCAGATGGCACCTCCTCCAGGCGAGGGAGCCCTCGCCTCCGGTGGGCCTCCTCCTGTCCTCGGTCACGGTCCCCCCTGCGTCCCACCCTTTACCTACCCTTGGGGCCTCTTCTTCCTCTGGGTTGCCGGCCTGGCCCCTGCAAGGTCTAGTTGGGAGTGGGGGCCGGCAGGGTCCCACTCGGGTGCTTTCGCAGCCGATGAGAGGGAGGGAAGGAAGGAAGCCCTCTCTCCGGGGGTGGCCTCGCTGATCCCCGAGCATGACCAGCCATCTTTCCCCTGCCCATGCGTCTCCCCCCTGGCACGTCCTCCTGTCCCTCCTGTCTCCTCCTATCCTGTGTGCCACCATTTATGATCTCTATCTTACCAAAGACGAATCTGTGCTCCTAACTTGATCAGATCCTGCTGCCCCATCCCGCCACGCAGTCCCAGGAGTGGGTATTTCTCCACGCTCACTTCCCTGGGGCCTCTCTGCGGCACGGCTGTGTCTTCAGCTGCGACCCCTCCTTCCGGGGCCCGCAAGCTCCCACCAGGAAAGGCGGAGAATGTATGGCCCTAAAGACCATCTCTCGCATGCACCGCTGTAAATTGCTTGTAAAACGGTTGCCGGAAACTGGGTTCGCCTCTTGCTGGCGTCGCGAGCCAAAGGGCGTGACCAACCAAGCCCAAGAATAGGACAAGGAAGGTGGTACTTGGAACAAGCAAAGAACACCGGGGATATTTCCCGAAGCAGTGTCTCCTCAAACAACAGAACTGGGGAAGGTTTACGCTAAGGGCACATGCATATTCATGACGGGGTTTGGGCAATGGGGGACGCAGTGCGGACTTGGGGCAAAGCCATCTTAAGGGACAGAGTCCGGGTCCTAGGTGATGGAAGGCACAGGGCCAGCCAGGGTGACACCATCAGTTCTCTGGGTCCAGTTGGTCCGGAATCTGCGTGCTCACGGGGGTTAGATCCTGCAGTGATGACTCAGGAGTGTGTTGGGCCAATCTTTTACTTTTGAACAAGCCCTGGGAGTTTTATCACCGATTGATTGTCCCCGATACCATTAGGCTATCTCCTGGCCTGATGGTAGCTGTTTGTTCTTCCATTCTTTTTTCCCTTAAAATCCTTAACTACTGGGCTCTATTCTTCTGCAGTTTCAACATATCCCAGGAGGTTCTGCAAGAAATGTGCTTTGGGCAAGTGCAGGTCAGGCCCAGAATCCAGGATGGCCCGGGCCTAAAATGACCTTTCGTATGTCCAGAAAGTTGTATCTCATCTTTCTTTTTCTGGGGACCCCTAATTCTCTCTTCTTGCAAAATCTTAGAACAAGAATAAGGCCTGGTAAGACTCTGGGGACGAGAGCCAAAAAGCATGGCAAGGCCCACGACCCTACGACTCCCCCTGATTCACTTTCGAGCCTCCTTGCCGCCAAGGGGGAGGGGACACAGACCGATTGTGTCCTTTACTCTTTGACAAAAGGGAGCCCTTGATTTGCCGGGAGAGCAAACTCCTCAGCTTGGCTCTCTGCGAAGTAATGTATTGTGTGTTTATATCATGGAGGTTACCATAACTTACATGATTTCCTTATTTAAGGAGATTCAGCAAGTCCGCGGATTTGTTCTTGAGGTCTCCCCTGGGTCTGCGTGCAGGGGTGCATGGTGTGGGGTTGGGCGAGGCGGGGCTGGCAAAGGTCCGGCCTGGGAGGAGACTGCCTGGGGACAGTGGGTCACTCTGCCATCCTGTGTCTTTACAGAGCTTGTCGGGCAGACGCAGTGCTGAGCAACGGGCAGCACTCCCACCAGCTCTGACTCAGTGACGGCTAATGTCTAAGACCCACGCTTCTCGGCCATACCAGAGGCGCAAGATGTTTTGTCCCCAACAGCAACCAAAAAAAGAACTGAATTTCTTCCACCAGCAGCCCCCGCCACCCGGCGAGGCAGCAGGATACATGATGTGTCCCCCGAACGGTCAGGTCAGAGGGCAGGATCCAGCTTATCTCATCAAGGGGTTCCACTCACTGGCACTGAACCCTCAGCAGCCAGAAGGAAGCAGGGGCCAACAGAAGGCAAAGGTAAGTCATGCAGAGGGACTTCAGGAAGGGTGCGTTCCAGCCGCCGGCCAGAGGTGAGTGCCCCAATCACAGCCATAAACCCACAAGTCTGGTCCAGTCCCACCAGGAAAGCCGGTGCCCCGCAGTCTCCCAGGCACCTGCAGCAAGCCCCAGGGACGTACCCGATCTCTGAGGCAGCAAGCCTGGGGCTTCTGTTCCCTCCCTCCCAGCAGCTGCTGTGGTCACTGCCACCATTGCTAACCCACCCCACTCCCCACCCCACCCCTGCTCGGCAGCCCAGGGCCTGGCTCCTGTCCTCCCTCTGGCCAGGAGCTCCCACCCCTGCGCGCTTTCTCCCTGCTCAGTGAGGCACCTCCCAGCCAGCTGGCCCCACATCAGCAGAAGCAAAGCCTCTGCAGGAAGAGAACACGGGCACCTCCCGGAGGCCCTCCTACCTCCTGTCTGCACCCCAACATCAGTGGAGGTACACATTCTGCCCCAAATTCCCGGTGATGATGGGAATCCTACCTCTTCCAGGGCCCCGAGCACAGCCTGGCTAGCCAGTACGAGGAGAAGGTGCGCCCCTGCATCGACCTCATCGACTCCCTGCGGGCGCTGGGCGTGGAGCAGGACCTGGCCCTGCCCGCCATCGCCGTCATCGGGGACCAGAGCTCGGGCAAGAGCTCCGTGCTGGAGGCTCTGTCGGGCGTCGCCCTCCCCAGAGGCAGCGGTAAGCACCCTGGCCAGCTTCGCTTCGCAGCCTGCTGGGCCACCCGCGGGCCACAGAGCATCCCTGGGGGGCCAGCAGCTTCAGAGACAGGCCCTGGAAGGCTTAGGTCTGCAGCGCAAGGCCTGGGCTGGCTGGCGGAGGCGGGGAGGGGGATCCCCTGCGGCCCCCGGGTTTCTGACCCCCTTTTACATCAGTAGCTCTCCCTGGGCCTGGGTCAGTCGAGGCCCAGGGACCTTGCGTGTTTTTCCAGTGGTCTCTGTAAAGAGTGTAGAAACATTTCTTTGACCACGTTGAATTTCTAAGTCTCAGGGGACATGTGAAAAATTTTCTCAACGTTTGGAAAAGCGATTCGCCAGGATCGTAGTGTGATAAGACACACTGTTTTCCTTGAAAAAAAAAAAAACTAAGTGTGTATAGAGTCAAAAGGCTGCTGTACGTTTATGATTTAATAAAATAAAGGGGAAAAGGAAGGGAAGAAAGAAATGGTGCCCTCCAGGTGGGTTGGAGGAGGCTCCGTCCGGGTCCCTGGCCCTGAGCCCTCTCCTGCCAGTGCGACCGTAGCCCAGACCCGACCGGAACCCAGGGGTCGGGGGCCACCGATGCCGTGTCATCTGGGCTGCCCCCGGGCACAGAGGAGGGTGTGGGGACCCCAGAGGGCTGTCCAGGTCCTGCACAGCCCCCATCAGCCGCTGCCGCACCAGGCACCCCGGCCTGTGCCCTCTCCTGGCCACTGGCAGCCTGGTCCTAGACGCCAGGGTGTCCTGTGAGGTCCCCGTCAGCCCAGCCGGGCACGTGATGCACGAGGGAGGAAGGGTCTGGAGTGGTCGCTCCTCTGCTCTGCCCTGGGCTCCGCATTCTGGGGGGAAGTGCAGCATGGTGGAAGGTCCGGGTACCAGTGGCATGCCTGTGACTCTGGCGTGTCCCCAGGCTGGAGGAGGAGATGATGCTGGCCCTTCTGGGGCCAGGAATATAGAGGACACATGCGGTGCTCGGGGCCTCGCCACAGGAACGCCCAGCCCCGAGAAGCAAGGGGCAGTTCCAGCCTTGAGTCCCAAGAATGCCCTTGAACCCCCTCCTTCGGATGCCCAGACTCTTGCCCTGGCTCTAGCTACCTTCTCCCCGCACCCTCCAACCCCAAGTGTGAGGGGCTTGGAGGGGGTGGGACAGGTCTCACCGCTCCACACGTCCATCTGTCCTCTGCCCTCTGCCCTCTGCGGCCGCCTGGACAAAGGCTCGTCCCACGGCCAAAGCCCGACTGAGACTCCAGCCCAGGCATCCTGGGGAGCCCTCAGATACACAGAGCCTCAACTCGGGCTTGTGTGGCTTCCAGAGCAGCACAGCAGGGACAGTGGCCCTGGTCGGCCTGGAGGCTCAGTGACCACAGAGCACAGGGCCCCCGGGGCAGGGGGGCAGCTGCAATGCCTCTGTCCTAGGACCTGGGCACTTCCGTGCCGCCCGATCCAGGCCCCCATCGCTCCCCAGCCCTGGAGAGGGGCTGAAATCTCAGACGGGGACTCTGGGAATGCCGGGGCAGCTCCTTGGGGGGTGAGGGGAAAGGGCACCCGCGAGCCCTTCTTTTCAAGGGAACTTAGAATGTTTGGGACACTGTCTCAGGGATTGTGACCAGGTGCCCGCTGGTGCTGAAGCTGAAGAGGCAGCCACACGAGAGCACGTGGAGGGGGAAGATCAGCTACCGCAAGACGGAGCTCCAGCTCCAGGACCCCTCCCAGGTGGAGAAGGAGGTCCTCAAAGGTAGGAGGCCCCGGGGGTCTGCAGGTGCGGCTCTGGGGGCCGCTCCCTGGCCGTCCTGGCTCCTTCTCCGCCTCCTGGTCATCGGGCCTCTTCCTCCCAGGCTCTTCCGTGTGCTGGGCCTCCTCCCTCGCACGCCATCCCCTCCTCTGGGAATTGCCCCCCGCAGAACGCCCCACCCCCGTCCGGGCCATGGCTCTGCAGATTATTAAAGCGGATTTGGAACGTGGGGGGCTCCATGTGACTGATAGCGAACATAGCCTCTCTCCGTGACTTCCGGGCTCAGCTCCCCAGGAACCCCATGTCTGCAGGCCTCAAATGGCTCGGCAGAGGGATCTCCTGCAGAACGGAGAAGTCCTGCTCCCGGTTCTTGTGCTCACCCCTGATGACCACCCCACCAGGCGGTCCTGGTGAAGGGTCCTCCAGCCCTGATGCTCCAGGACTCGCTTTCTGTTCCACGGTGGATCCGTGGCTAATTCCAAGAGGAGGAGGAGGAGGAAGGAAGGTGTTGAGGAGAGAGGCCACACTGGGGGACAAGGCCAGGTGACGGGGGAGCATCGTCCTTATGTCTCCATGCTTCCCCTTGAGCCGGTGACCAGTGACCTCTGTGTCCTTGTCCTTGGCATGTGTGTCCCACGACGTTTTCCATCGATACTGCCCCCTCCCCCTCACCTAGACCATCTAAGCTTCCTTTCATTTCTGGATTTCCCTGGCCCTCATCTGGTCTGCAGCAGCGACTCTGCCTGGGGGCTTGTTGGCACTGCAGAGTCTCAGGGAGACACCCCAGACCTGCCCAGTCAGAATCTGGACTTGAACCAGGCTCCACAGTGGGTCCCCTGCACTCAGAGTGCAGGGCCAGCTACGTGACTCAGGCGCTCAGTGCAAAGTCAGACTGCAAGACCCGCCCCCCAACCCGTTCAGAATTACCAAGAATTACAAGACCATGAAAGCAGATTAGTAAGCCAGGAGAGGGGCCCCTCTGAACATGGGGACAGCTCAGGCCCCACGCACATGAAGCGGGTCCTTGCTCTGAGATGTATGCACGAGACATCTTAGTCGGTCCCTGTTCTGGTTGTGACATGAACAGCCTGTGGGAAGACTGTTTTTTTCCAGCTCACCTACAGGGGTGCTCCCAGGAAGGGACGAGATCCCCTTGGCATGTCTGGTGGCCCCTGCCTACCCGAGGGCATCTGGACATCACTGTGGGTGACAGGCAAGCGAGGTGCACGCACAGCCGGGCAGCTGGGCAGATGGTGGAAGTGCGGGGTGGGGGGGGAGGGGAGGAGAGACTGTCTCAGCTCCGCCCACATGTCCTCCTTCCGGCCTTGAGATTTGCTCTGCGAAGCTCTCGTGGGGATCCCCGGGGCCCACATCTGCACGTCTGTCCTTCCTCCCCGCACCAGTCTTAGCTTGCAGATGTGATGGAGGCTCCCTGTCGATGGCACAGAGGGTCCGTCTTTACGGACACTTGGGTTTTCATGACAGTTGTGTGCACCTTCCAATTTCCGACCCAGCCCGGCCGTCCACTGGCCACCCTCTAGGAGGACGGAGACCGTCCTGCCGCATCAGCAGAGCTCGAGGCCAGCTCAAAAAGAAAAAAGTCACACACCGTCACTTCCGCCATCTCTGTCTTTAGACAGAGGTCCCTACGCCCAGCCCCCCGCGCAAGGGCTCACTTTTTGGAGGGGAGAGTATGGAAGAATTTGTGGACGTATTTGAAGCCGCTACAACACTTACTGGGAAATAGTAAAAAGCATAAAGAAAGAGAACAGAACCCATCCGTAATCCCACTGTGAGCATGTGGTATGCTTCCCGCCAGGCTTTCGGAGGCTCTGTGTGTTCAACAGCCCCCCGAGGGGCCTCAGAGACCACTCCTCGGGCCTCTGTGAAGTGTTTCCTGAGCACCAGGGGCTCTCGGAGGCTCCTACAACTGCTTTTCCTCGGATGGGTCGTTAATCTGGACCCTGGGTTTCCCCTCTCTCGGCCTCCACAGCCCAGAACACCATAGCTGGGAATGGAGTTAGCATCAGCCATGAGCTCATTAGTCTGGAGATCACCTCCCCTGAGGTTCCGGATCTGACCCTCATTGACCTTCCCGGCATCACCAGGGTACCTGTGGGAAACCAGCCCCAGGACATTGGACTGCAGGTGAGCTTTTCTGGAACTTGGGAATGGGCCAAGCTGAAGATGGGGAGACTTCTAGGTCGCTGTGGGCAGCCCCAGGGGCTCTGGAGCACCTCCCCTGCCCTCGTTCTGAGTGGTTGGGGAGGAGACTGGGGGAGCAGTGCCCAGGGCACAGGGGGCAGAAGCTGTCACTCCCCGACGCTCTCCAGTGGCCCCACGTCCATCAGCATGAAAGCTGCCAACGTCCAGTCTGCTCTGGCCCCACTAGCTCATTGGCCGCATCTCTCACTGTGCCCCGTTCCTCACCTGCGCCAGCCACACCGGAGTCCTCGACGGTCCTCGAGCACTCCAGCTTTGCACCTTCTCTTCCATCCCTCTGCCCAGATTTCCACATGGCACATTCCCCTACTTCCTCCAGAGCTCTCCCAAATGCCACCTTTTCCGGGATGCCCTCCCTGATGCCCAGTACCCCGCACCAGGTCCTTCCACCGTCCCTGTTGAGTGTCTGCGTTTCCTCCTGGGACAAAAACCCCAGAGGGACATCACCTGTGTGTTCAGTGCTGAATCTCTATATCCTGGAAAGGACCTACCACCTGGGGGTGCCCGTAATGTTCGTTGCATGAACTGAAGGTGAAGAAGTGTGTTTCCCATAGTGGTTCCTACCCCAAGCCTGTTTTCCCCCCAGGGACATCAGCAATGTCTGAGACATTTATGGTTGTCGCAGCTTGGGAAAGAGGGGCTGCTACCGGCATCCAGTGGGTGGAGACTAGAGATGCAGCTGGATTTTCTATAATGCACCAGCTGGCCCCCCCCAGCAAAGAGCTGTCCATCCCAGATTGTCCCACAGTGCTGAGGTGGAGAAGCCTGGATGGTCTGTTCCCTTGCAGACATCGCAGAACAGGTGCTATGCAAGGGTGTAGCCGAGGGGATAAAGACCAACAAGAAGACACTTAAGGACAATTCACGTTTAACGTGAATTTATTCTATAACGTTATTCCATAACGTGAGTTTATTCCATAAACTCGCTTACAGAAATTGATTATAACTTTACTCAGTGAAATTTTCCCACGGCTAAGACCTAACTGGTCCTGTTTGTATTTGTCATTTTTATTTGACCCCAGCACTTAATTGTTTATAGGATGCTAGGCTGCGCTTACGTGATGCGAATTTCCTGTTTGTGTCTATGCAGTGTTATTTTCTGTGTGCAACTTAAAATAATTTTATGGGGCATCATGAGAGCAAAACTATGTGTGAATTGTACCAAAATATTAAAAAAAAAATATGTCCCTAGGTGCCAGACTTTTCCATTTTGGTTTGTATTGTCCATGGGGAATAATATTTTTGAAATTTGAAATGTAAGGCTTATGCTGCCCACATCTCTCTTTGCCTACAGATTCTAAGAAATTTTATTGGATTTCTCTAATCTGAGTGAGCTAGACCCCTCCCAAGAACAAACTCCAGAAAAAGACATTAATATTAGGAATGAACACATGTAGAGATATTATTGACATCAGATACTATTGTAGCAGGCACTGAGCACCTGCCACTTGGGGCCCCATGTGGGACTCGGCATGGGATACTGAGCTGACACATGAGAGGTCACAAAGGTACCCCTCGGCTTCTGAGGCAAATAGGACACATACACAAACACTGTAAGAGAAGGCAGACTCTCAGAAGCATCAGAGAGATTTGGAGAAGAAGGAGAGGTCTAGTCTGGCTACAGGAATCAGAGAGTCTGTGGGAAAGAAGACATACCAGCGGTGGGGTTTGAAGGGAAGTAGGAAATCAACAGAGAACCCAGAAAGGGCAGATGGGGCAGGCATGTCCGAGGAAAGGGGTTGGCCAAGTCAGCGCCCAGAAGTGCGAAAACTGGGTCATGCTCTTGGAAATTGGCTTTTCGCAATCACACCTGTCTAGCTGTGTTGTTGGTTGACCAGAGATGTGCTCTTCCTTTGTGTGATTTTTTTTTTTTTTTTTTTTTGCATCAGATCAAGGCACTCATCAAGAAGTACATCGAGAAGCAACAGACGATCAACTTGGTGGTGGTCCCCTGCAACGTGGACATCGCCACCACAGAGGCACTGAGCATGGCTCAGGAGGTAGACCCTGATGGAGACAGGACCATAGGTAAGAAGAGAGAACCAAGCTTGCAGAGGACAGGAAGGAAGGGGGAGACTTCTCATATATTTAGAAGGTTCCGGAGTGTAGCACTATTAAAGACAAGTTCTACTCCCCGCAGAAGCTCCATGAGCTCAGGGCGCCTTCACACACTGCAGATGGCAGTCTCCCCTCAGTCAGGGTGAGGGGTGTGGCCAGAATTTGGAGGTTCTTCGTCCTCCTTCCTCTTGGCCCTCATTTGCGTTCACAACCCCTTCTGGATCGGGGGCAAGAACTGCCTTGTCTGCTCTCCCATAATTATCTGGAAAGGAGAAAGTGACCGGCGCATCAGCCCTACCATTCCACAGGTAAAGGTCTTGGGACCTGCTGGTACATGGAAAGGGCCTTCATCAGGCCCCAGTGAACATTCTACTGGGCTGATGTTGGGGTGCGAGAGTCTGCAGCGTTGGTATTCAAGCAGAAGTCTTCGTGGGGAGCTGGATTCTCTTAAATTTCTTCTAAAAAAAAAAAGTCACCCTGGGACTTGTTATAGGGAACTTGGTTTAAGGGTGCACACAGTCTGGGTTTGAATCCTTGTTCTAGCCCTTACTGGCTACAAAGCCTTGGGTAATATATTTAACCACTCCTGGCCTCACTGTCTTCATCCATGAACTGTTATCACAGTCACACCTATGTGTTGGGTGGTTGGGAGGATTCCATGAAGAAATATCGTATAGGATGGTCCTTGGGGCTATGCATGTAGTATTTTCTCAGCAAATGAGAGCTGCTATTTTTTTATTAGTAATATCATCACTCAACATCACTTCGTCACCAGTCATTCCACCTACCCAGAGAGTTGACCCTCCTGAAACTTTGCAGGTCATGTCCCTGACAAAATGCAAACTCGGCATACAATTGCCTTTCCCTTTTCTTCCAAAATAAACGCCTGGTTTCCCAGTAAGGATAGAAATGAATATTAGGGGCATAGACGTCAAGCATAACGTTTCACTCTGTGCTAGATCACCCTCGTGCCCTGTTAGCTGTCGACTTCTGCAAGCATCACCAACACACCGACCCAGAGAGAACACTCAGGCTTTGGGTCACTGCTCATTGTAGCTCTGTGCTCTTTGTCCTCTCTTGATCCCAAGTCAGGAAGGATGTCTCACTGGTGACCACAGTAGGTAACATCATCTATCTCATAGGGTCAGCTATCTGGATATTGATATGTTTATAGAACGGGGGCGACCAGGAGTTAGTGGGTGAGTACAGAGCTTCAGTTCTGCAAGATGAAGTGAATCCTATTGGGTATTGGGGGGGGGGGCGCGGTTCACAACCGTGAGGATCCCGAATGCCGCTGAACCATCCACTTTAAAATGGCCCAAACGGTAACTTTTATGTGATGTAGATTTTACCACAATTTTTAAAGATACACGATTTTTAAAAACAGGTTAACCGAAGATGGAGTGAAGGAGGAAACATCCTATTTTCATTAGTTAAATTATTCTCTTGCACACACGAGTTATGTGTATTTTGCCACATTTTTTAAAAAAGAGAACTGAACGCCTATCTATATAGTACTTCCAAAGGGTGAAAAGAGAACAAGGCTGATGACTAAGAGTAGTGGTTTACATAATGCCAAGGTTCAGAAAGAACCGGGAGCTGGTACATTTGCAGGTTGTCCGCGAGCCGGTCCCCCCGCCCCACAGCTAGATGCCCACTGTCCACTCAGCCAGCAGATTGTCCGCGAGGCTGGTCCTCCCCCACCACCCAAAGCTAGATGCACACTGTCCACTCAGCCAGCAGGTTGTCCACGAGGCCGGTCCTCCCCCGCCACCCAAAGCTAGATACACACTGTCCACTGAGACAGCAGGTTGTCCGCGAGGCTGGTCCCCCCGCCCCACAGCTAGATGCCCACTGTCCACTGAGCCAGCAGGTTGTCTGCGAGGCCAGTCCCC
>NW_028016213.1:0-737 GCF_054177405.1 Leptonychotes weddellii
TTTCAATTAGGATGGCTTTTATTTCATTTCCTTGATTAAATGCTCTGACTAGGACTTCCAATACTATGTTAAATAGAAGTGGCAAAAGTGGGCATCATTGTCTTCTTCCTGATCTTAGAGTGAAAGCGTTGAGTCTTTCACCATTGAGTATAACATCAGCTTTGGGATTTATATAGATGCTTTTATTATGTTGAGGTGGCGTCCTTCTATTTGTATTTTATTAACTTTTTTTTTAATCTTGAAAGGGTATTGAATTTTGTCACTTTGTCCACATCAGTTAAGATGACCATGTGTTGTTTTTTTTTTGTCCCTTGATTCTGTTAATGTGATGTAATACAGTGATTTTCATATGTTGAACCATTCTCACAACCCAGGAATAAGTCCCACTCATTCATACTGTATAATCCCTTTAATATGCTATGAAATTCTGTTTGTAAGTATTTCTTTTTGAGGATTTTTGCATTGATATTCATCAGGGATATTGGTCCATGGTTTTCTTGTAATGACTATGTTTGACTTTGATATCACAATGATGCTGGTCTAAAAGAGTGAGTTGGGAAGTACTCCTTTTTAATTTTTTTGGAAGACTTTGAAAAGTATTGATATTAATTCTCTTTATTTTTTTTCATTTTTTTTATTCTTTTGTTAATCCCCATACATTACATCCTTAGTTTTAGATGAAGTGTTCCATGATTCATTGTTTGTGCATAACACCCAGTGCTCCATGCAGAATGTGC
>NW_028016214.1:0-737 GCF_054177405.1 Leptonychotes weddellii
ACATAGATTCAATTAGAATAGGAATTAGTCAACTAAGTTATTCACTGAAATATCTAGTGTCCCATCCCTCATGGTGGTAATTGGAAGACCTTTTCTTGCCAGTCCCTTGGAAAATAGAAATTTCACCTTTGGGAAATGGGCTGCTGACCTCAAAAGAAATGCATGTGTGAAACACTATCATTTCTTATAACACACTTTTCTTTTTCTTTTTTGTTTTATAGTTATCATGAAAGTTGAAGGCCTGGTGTTGGCTCACTGGGATGTTGTCCATTGGGGAGAGTTATCCTGGTTTCAGAGTCAGAGTTGGAGCTAATAAACATGATACCACCATAGAGATAGCTTTAGGCTCAAGGAACACCATTAATCTGGCACCAATGTCAGTAAACAATTGGTTTCTTAAGGCCTTTCTTGGTCTTCTTTTTGTGACAGGAGATTATCTACTTCTAAGACTTCTTTTTTTAAGACTTTGAATAAAGTCATATGTGGATAGATGTTACTCACATCTTTCTCCAGATGAGATTCATTTTCTAGATTCAAGCTATAATTTAATTCTTACTGGCATGTCAAACCCATTATATTTAATATTGTACTCATTATTACTGTGTTCTCTATCTTGGTTAACCCAATTACCCAAGCCATAAACTACCCTTCCCCTGTTGACTTCCTTGCAACTTTCAAACCATCTTTTATAGGGTTCCCACTTGAATATTCATTTATTTATTCAAATCACATTTCAT
>NW_028016215.1:0-737 GCF_054177405.1 Leptonychotes weddellii
GGCACCTGGGTGGCTCAGTTGGTTAAGCGACTGCCTTCGGCTCAGGTCATGATCCTGGAGTCCCAGGATCGAGTCCCGCATCGGGCTCCCTGCTCGGCAGGGAGTCTGCTTCTCCCTCTGACCCTCCTCCCTCTCGTGCTCTCTGTCTCTCATTCTCTCTCTCTCAAATAAATAAATAAAATCTTTAAAAAAAAAAAAAGAAAAGAGATCAGTATGCACTGGGAGAATCTCTTTCTGGATTTCTGATTAAAGGAAAGCTAGGGCTTGGTCAGGCAGATACAAGGGAAGAGGACATTATAGGCAGGAGCCATGCCAGGAAGAAAGGCTTGACAGTAGGAATGAGAATGTCTTGCTGGAGGAACTGTGAAGGCAGGGTGCGGACCAAGAATCAAGGAGAGTATGAGGATGTTAGATTAGAAAGGTGGGTTAGAGGCATAAGGGTCAGCCTTTGGATATGTTCAAGTGGATATATTTCATATTTTGGGTGGAAGAGAAGCCTAGGGACTATGCAATGAAGAAGAATAATGACGCGGTGAATGTGGTGTTTAGCAGTAATAATTTTAGCAATGAGTGTGATATGTATTGGAGAGAGAAGTTGAGGACAGGGAATAGCCACTGTTTTTGTCGCTAAAGGTTTAGGTATCAAATCGTGAAAATTTTTATTACGATTATGGTACTGGAAACAGAAGAAAGCATGAATCTACAGGACTTGTGACTGTTATAGGAAATTAAAGCAG
>NW_028016216.1:0-737 GCF_054177405.1 Leptonychotes weddellii
CTCGGACCCAGACCTCTCTGGGCTTGAAGCAGGCTTGCCAACTCCCAGAATTCGGGGTCCCGGCTGCTGAGACACAGGTGTGAGATGGGCAGGGGTCCCTGAGGCACCTCCTCCCCAGTGCAGGGGAGCACGTGGGGAAGGCGGCTCACCCGAGGTAATGGGCTCTTCTTCCTGGAGCTGGGACCAGGTCACAGGGCAAAAGCAGGGAAGAAATCAGGGATCCAGGATCCGGCTGGGCATCTCTGCACCACCGGCTCGCCCACAGACCCCCGGGTCCCGCACACCTGCCAACCAGACGCCCGGGGCTGTGAGGAGATCCCAGCTGGAGAGCTATAGTTCTCGTTATAGAGACCTCTTTGTTATAGGGGAAACCCCACACACGCAGGTCAGGGTGCAAAGTGCACATCCGAACATGCAGCCGATGCTTTGGAGGGACATGATAGGGACATACCCATGTCATTCCAGGTGATTACATAGACAATAAAAATACACGATGCCAGTTACCTTTTGATTTCAGATGAATGACAGATCATTTTTACTCGATGTAGGTCCCATGCGGTGTGTTCCATGGGGTCTGTTAGGAGGGGATGGGCATGTGGATGGGGTCCACCACTTATGCTCCCTGAGCCCCTGAATGCAGACCACCTGGGCGGGGTGGGGGCGACCACAGAGTGAGAGGAGCCAGTGGGAGGGAAAAGCCCTTAGATGATCCATGAAAACATTCTCCTGCAGCTCCT
>NW_028016217.1:0-737 GCF_054177405.1 Leptonychotes weddellii
TGGGAACAGGCATACCCCAGTTTCAGGACAGAATAAATAGTCCATCTCTCATTGTCCTTCAAAAGAGCAATGAATAGAACTGCCCACAGTATTTTATGTGTGATGGTCAATTATAAGGAAAAGATTCTATTTCTAAATATTTTATTCAATACTCTTCCCTTGGGCTTTTCATGGTGCCTTTTTTTCTTACTGAAGTACAATGAACAAATTCCTGCTCAAATAAATTAGCTTTCCAATTTTGACTCTTAGCCTAGTTGAGTCAATAAGTTAATGCACTAACATGAAAACATGAGGAATAAAAATATGAGTGGATGAAAATTGAGTGATAGGAAGATATATTTTTTTTAGGATATGAGTACAGCAGATAAACATCACAACTCCCACCACCATCCCTCACCAAGGGACTGTTTTCACTATTTGTCACCCACCATTTGATATAGCCTTTTTGGCTCCATATATAGGCTGATAAGATCTCACCCTCTGCAGTAACTAGAAGCACATGTTCAGCTTCTTATAAATAGAGTGAAGTGTCATAGTTTGCCTTAATCCAATTGTTGCAACTGCTGGTTGAAGAAAAAAAATACACAATTTACTTCCTACTATGATGTAAAAGGTTCTTACTTAAAACTGTAAGACCACAAAGAACAGTTAGAGGATTTATATTCAGTTTTTCCAGTTTAGAAAATTAGAGGAGGAAACCATCTACGTAGTACTCAAAGAAAAAGACAATTTAAGAA
>NW_028016218.1:0-737 GCF_054177405.1 Leptonychotes weddellii
TCCTTGCTCAAAAATATAACACAGGAGTTTTTCCATTTTAACCATTTATTACCCATCTCACTGGTAGACATTAGCTTTTGAAAACAACTAGGAGTACTCGGTAAAATTCAGCTCCTAAAAATTAATTAAATATTGATTTTTCAAACTTTCTCATTAAGATTTACGGCCAGGGCTTCAAGAAACTCTTGCAAGCAAAATATTTGAGGGCAGTAACTCCTAGCTAAGCCCCAATTTCAGTAATTATGTTCTCTCTCTCTAATTCCCCTTGTAATTTTAGCAAATTAGGCCTGGACAAAGGAGAAGAGACTCCAGGAAAAAATATTTTCTGAAATGCATTTTAGTTATTTAACTTAAAGGGATTCATTTATTTTTTTAAATTTTATTTATTTATTTATTTGCTTATTATTTTTTAATCTCTACATCCAATGTGGGGCTCGAACTCACAACCGCAAGATCAAGAGTCACATGTTCCACCGACTGAGCCAACCAGGCACCCCATAAAGGGATTAGTTTATTCTCATTTCATTTGGTATCCCAAAAGATGGAACAGAATTTCTGGCAACCCATAAGTAGAATCTGACAAAGGAAACCCTTAAAATTTGGGGACTTCTGGCAGAATCACTTCAATGATCAATTGTATGTTTATGTAATACCGTTATTTTGAAAGGCAAAATTTAAGGAAAGAATTGTATTTTTGTTGCTTTTATCCTGGGGTGTGTGTGTGTGTGTGTGTGTGT
>NW_028016219.1:0-737 GCF_054177405.1 Leptonychotes weddellii
TAATGTCAAAACTCAGACTGAAAATTTTAAATATGTGCATAATGCTGCATGATGGTCATATCTCAATAAAGTCACATAAATGTTAGAAGAAGGAGAAACGGAAAGAGGAGGAAGATGAGACGACCCCTGCCATGTAGAGCTAAGGTAGGCAGGAGCATTACAAGGACTCTCTCTTCGCACAGCTATTCACAGTGTTGGCTTCTCCTAAGGCCATTTCCCCATGCTATTCAAGATCAGTGCCCCAAGCCTCCTTGGGCTCAAAGGAGAAACAGACACCCCAGAATCCTCCAGTAAACTTCTCTCCATATTTCATTGGCCAGAACTGTGCCACATGCCTTTTCTTGAGCCTTCCATTAATCAGGTCTGCCCCATTATTCATTCAGTAGAAGAGGGTCTTCCTAATCCCAGAGTTCACTGTAGTTATCCTATTTTTCACTCCCCTGGGAAAGACAGCCCTTTTTCTTCTCCCCACCCCTACCCCTTCCTCTCCCCCTTCTCCTTAATAAAGACATATTATGGGCAAAAGCTCCATATGAGTTCATAGATTCAAAAAAAGTGTTCAGATGTACTTATGAAGGATGGAGCTGTAAAAGGGGATGTAAAAGATGGGCTTACTCTGCTACTATGGTGACATTCCCTGGGAACCTTCTACATCCCTTAGGGTCTGTTGGTTGGGCTGGGAGCAGAGAGGTGTGACTGCTCCCGAGTTTCTCACCTCCTGTATATATATATATATA
>NW_028016220.1:0-737 GCF_054177405.1 Leptonychotes weddellii
CTTTTTATTATTATATAGTTTCTTCTTCATCTCTTGTTGCAATCTTTGGTTTAAAATCTAGTTTGTCTGTTATAAATCTGGCTTTCTTTTAACATCCATTAATTTAACTGATGGCTTTCCATCCCCTCACTTTCAACCTGGAGCTGTCTTTATGTTGTCTAAATTGGTATCTTGTAAACGGCATATAGATGGGTCTTGTGTTGTTGTTGGTTTCTTTCTTTCCCATTCCAATTCCCTGTGTCTTCTGATTGGAACATTTAGTCCGTTTTTATTCAGAGTGATAATTGATAGATATGATTTAGTGCCATTGTATTACCTGTAAATTCATTGTTTTGGGAGATTTTCTCTGTTCCTTTCTAGTCTTTGTTGCCTTTGATCTTCCTTTCCCACTCAAAGAGTCCCCTTTAATATTTCTTACAAGGCTGCTTTAGTGGTCAGGAACTCCTTTAGTTTTTGTTTGTCTGGGAAACTTTTATCTCTCCTTCTATTCTGAATGAAAGCCTTGCTGGATAAAGTATTCTTAGCTGCATATTTTTCCTCTTCAGCATGCTGAATATATCATACCACTCTCTTCTGGCCTGCTAGATTCCTGTGGATAGATCTGCTGCTAAGCTGATTTGTCTTCCCTTGTAGTTTAGGGATTTCTTTTCCCTTGGTGCTTTCAGGATTCTTTCCTTATCTCTGTATTTTGCAAAATTTACTATGATATGTCTTGGTATTAGTTGCTTTTTTTTTTT
>NW_028016221.1:0-737 GCF_054177405.1 Leptonychotes weddellii
CATGAAAAAAGTTACAATACCATAATTACCTTTGCAGAGTAGGACTGAAGAAGTTGGAGTCATTTTTCTTTTTTTTTTTTTAAAGATTTTATTTATTTATTTGAGAGAGAGAGACTGAGAGAGAGAGCACATGAGAGGGAGGAGGGTTGGGAGGGTCAGAGGGAGAAGCAGACTCCCTGCCGAGCAGGGAGCCCGATGCAGGACTCGATCCAGGGACTCCAGGATCATGACCTGAGCCGAAGGCAGTCGCTTAACCAACTGAGCCACCCAGGCGCCCTGGAGTCATTTTTCTAACTTTATATACTCTTATACTACTATAGGCTTTACAATAATCATATGTTATTTATAATTAAATTAATTTTAAATTAAACAAAGAGGAAGCTCTCAAAGTCAACCACATAGTAATGTCCAATATGTGTAGGTCAAGACTTGCTATCAGAAATGGGTAATTTGAAATTCTCCCAAATCCAGCATCATATTTTTCCTTTGAAAATTTAAGTCCACACCGCTTCATGTTATTCTTAATGGGATAGAAAATATCGGGATATAACATTTCTAAAGGGCTCTTATAAAAACCCTTCATGACAAATGAAAAGGTCTAAGATTTTGAAGTGACCAAGAGATCAAGGTCTAAATCCCCCATTTTTGAGCCAAAGAATTTAAGCTTGAAGACTATTGCCCATTTAGCTTTAACTTCCCTGTCTGATATAAACAAGCATACTTCCTATACTTTCTTC
>NW_028016222.1:0-737 GCF_054177405.1 Leptonychotes weddellii
TTATGCAGAAACAATGAATCATGGAACACTTCATCTAAAACTAATGATGTAATGTATGGGGATTAACATAAGAATAAAAAAAAAAATTAAACAAAAAAAAACAAAAAAGAATACTGGCTTTGAATGAATTGACCTATGATGAGTCAAAGGTCCACACTTTCTAGTTGTGTGGACTTAGGGAAGTTATTTAATCTTTTTTATTTTTTATATTTATTTTTTAATTAACATATATAATGTATCATTTGTTTCAGGGGTACAGGTCTGTGATTCACCAGTCTTACAAAATTCACAGCGCTAACCATGGGAAGTTATTTAATTTTTATTAGCCTTGGTTTTTCTATAAAATAGAAATAACAGTATTATCCCACCTCATGGGCTTGTTGCCAGATTTGGAAAGAGAGCCTTGCTTAATCAATGTTAGTGATCATTACACTATAATTTGGGAGAGTTATATATATACATGCATATATATACATATATATATATATACATATATATATATGCATGTATATATATAACAAATCTGTCTTGACTCCACTGTAATATATTTGGTTCCTACAATTTTCAAGTATTTCCTTATAGCGAAGTATTGAGGCTAAGATTGTATGACTGTGTAGTCTGCAGAGCTCTTTTGCATATGTTATTGATTTCCTTTTGATTCAACAATAACTCTATGATACAAAATACTTTTTCTCCCCTATGGAGATGAGGAAAATCTTAAAGGTCACAAAAGTTTT
>NW_028016223.1:0-11375 GCF_054177405.1 Leptonychotes weddellii
AAGAAGAAGAAGAAGGTAGCGGGAGGGGAAGAATGAAGGGGGGGAAATCAGAGGGGTAGACGAACCATGAGACGATGGACTCTGAAAAACAAACTGAGGGTTCTAGAGGGGAGGTGGGTGGGAGGATGGGTTAGCCTGGTGGTGGGTATTGAGGAGGGCACATTCTGCATGGAGCACTGGGGTTATGCACAAACAATGAATCATGGAACACTACATCTAAAACTAATGATGTAATGTATGGGGATAAACATAAGAATTAAAAAAAAAAAGAAAGAAAAAAATTGCAGAAATGTTTTTCTTTCTGTAATCCTTTCTAAAGCCTTCACACTGCTAGTGTCAAATGGCTGTTTCACCTAATTCACTTTCACTGGTGCTATGGACTGATCCTGGACTGGGCTCCTTTTCCAAGATCCACATTCTCATTCAAATCTTTTGACTTTATCTCCTAGGGCAGGAGAAGTTTGCTACTTTCTTTTTCTATTGTAGAGATGGTTGCTAAAGAAAATCAGGCTTGTAGTGCTCTGGAGACTTTTCAAAAGACATTTTAAATAAACAAGAGGTAAAAAATTATGACCCCACAGAATTCATAAAATAGGATGTTGATTTAATTTCACACACCAGAAATACAAACTTAAGACTTTCCAGGCTGGAATACATTACATTTCAGAACAGAGGCACCAACTCTCTAATATCAATAAAGGGTTTCCATTTACCATTTTACCTCATAGATTCCATGTGCTGAATTTCCCTACCAAGCCAACTGCAGTGATGATTTGATTCTCATTCTCCTTCTCTCTCTCTCTCCCCGCCCCCTTTTTAACTACATTGAAGTATATCTAGACCCATCATGACAAACTTCTAATCAAGCTGAGTAAATCATTGTTAGCAGAGCGGATGATATAACTTCAGCCAAAAGTAAAGGAACTTGTTGCTTTATTTGTAATACAGATTTTTGTAGAGCCAATGTTCTATTGGATTAGGCTTCCTGAAATATTGAGAGTAGCATGGTAAAGACAGGCTTTGTAGTAGGCAGGTTTGAGTTTGAGTACTGGTTATACCATTTAATGTCTATGGGGACCCTGTACAAGGTTATTAACCCTTCTAAGGCTCAGTTTCCCCAGCTGTACAATGGGGAAAATAATAGTCCATCAAAACTCACAAGGCTGTTGTAAAGAGTCAAATAATGAACGTAAAATACTTAGTGCAATGCCTAGCCTATTTAGCAAATATTTGTTGCTGTTTTTGCCATCATTATCCTTCTCATCATAATCATCACCACCACCACCACCACCACCACAATCCTCAACAAGTTATCTTCATCTTCAGTAGATTCAAGAAGTGCGGTGGGCTTGGAACTCTTAGCATGAGAACTACAGGCTTAAATGGAGTGTTCTGTGATTTTTCATTTTAGTTCCAATAAATATTTTCAACCATCAGACCAGAGGAATATATCCCCAGAGGATACTAACCTAAGGTATGCTCCATCCCCAGGGGATACTAACTTAAAGTATGCTTATAGAATTATATCATGATTCTAATGGTGGGACCCCTGAAGTTTTGATAAGGGGAACAGTTTTCCATTATCTTAAAATGAAAATACCACTGGGTATGGGAAGAAAGGGCATAGGAGAACAGTGACTGGCAATATGAGAAAAATGGGATGATAAGTCTTGATTTCCAGTCTCATTTCCTTTCCTATCTGAAATGTCCATCAGCTTGGGGACATGGTGTGATAGTGGATTAATCAAATCAGATCCAAGTATCACCCAGTTGATTACTACTGACTCATTGGGATTCTCTGCCTTGGGCAGAGGCTCAGACTCATGATATATTTTACTATCTACATAAAAGTAATCCTCCATTACCAAGCAGTAACCATTAGTTTTGCTAAGCTGAACAAAGAAAACGTTCAGTCCCTGCTTTCCTAACTGTAAGTAGTGATGGGGTTTGGAATTGGTATGTTGGGCAACTTTCCCCCTACTCACTCATCACCTGACTCTTCCCTCCACCCCCTCCCCATCCTCTCCAGCCAGGCCCTCTCTGAGTCATAATAGCAGCTCCTATTTTGGGTGTGTTTTTATGTATCACACATTGGCCAGGTCCTTGGATACTATAGTAGGGAGAAAAATGTCCCCCTCCCACGGTGCTTAACTCCAGAAAATCAGTGATTGGGCATTGGTTTTACTCAGACTTGGTTCAAATCCCCATGCTACCATTACATAGGTCAGAGTTGGCCTGAGGAGCAAGATTTCAGAGGCCCATGTAGGACACGATGGGGCTTTCAACTCTACATTCGGGCTGATAATCTCTGCGTTGCAAAGTCCCTGATAATATATTTGAAGTGCTTAGAACAATGGCTAGCATGATAGACATTCCAAAAAAATGGAAGTTTTAAGAAAAGACTAATGATGTTTCACATCTCCTCATTCACTTTATCAGGCACATGCCATCAGAAAGGACCATTTTTGCTGAGGTAAGCGTCTTGGCCTGGAACAGAACTAATGAGAAGTTTTTAAGAGCCTTCTTATAATCTAAGTTAGATCCATGAATGGATTTAGTTGATAAGGGTGAGGCACTTTAAAAGCATACAGGGTGGGCAGTATGTACTACTGTCATGACATGTAAAAAGGCAGAGAAGACAAATGTGCCCCAAATTATCTACCTTTCAGATACCTCAACACCCAACACTGAAGACTGACAACCTTTGTACATACTCTGCCTTCAATTTCTTTGCAGGGTCTTCTGCAAAAGGCAAATGTTTCTTTTATGTGATGGGGAGAAACCAGAAGATCATACATGGGGTTTCTAACTCGTCCACACGTGTAGCCCATGCCCTTTGGCTGGGACCACTGTGCACTTGGTGAGTGGAGGAGGGGAGAAAGAAGGTTAAAAGTGATCTAAATGGAGCAGTGATGAGGGTAGAGATGAAGACTACATCTGTCTCTGACATACTTTGATTTCACAATCAAATATTAAATCTAAGACTTCCTTCTTTTTGAGTGGCTGCTGAGAAACTATCCATATCAGGAAAGTCTGAGACTCTGGACACAGGGCCACCCCAAGAGAGTGGAACATGTGCTAAGAAACTGGCTCAGGCAGATGGGGAAGCATTTAGAGTCAGGACTATGTCAGGCTTTGGGCTGCAGCCTACGCACATAATCCGCAAAGTCCCAGAGGACACAAGTGGTAATGACTAATGAATAAATATGGTTTCACGGACTAGGGCCAGGTAAAAAGCAGTGACTCCAGCATGGTGCTAGCCATAGACACAGTGGGCAGTGGGTAGCAGATCCTCAACTATAACCAAAAGAATCAGGAGTCATGCAGAGTAATGGGATCCAAGTGCTGGATGGGTTATCCAGGGTTCTCTAGGAATGTATCCGGAGGCCAAGCTTGACTTGATGCAACAGCTTACAGAGGAGTGTCCCTACGACTAACTTCAATCATTACTTGTCCTTTCTCCTTTTAAAACCTTTCAGTGGCTTTCCATTGCATCAAGAGTAATTACAAAATTATTCAGCATCCCACATTTTTCTCTCATCATTCTGTTTCTACCACTATTGAAACACACACACACAATACATGCTCACACATGCTTACACCCACATACACATCTCTTAAAAACAACCCAGTTGTGTCACTTCCTTGTCAAAATATCTCCCAATAGTTTTCCATTTAAAGTTCCATCATGCCATACAAGGATTTAGGTACTCTTCCCCCAGGCCATCTCTGACCTCATTTCCTATTACTCTCCCCCTCTATCACACTTGCTGTTCCTCTGACACAATGGTTACTGGTTCAAGGTCCTTGTGCTTTTGGTTTCCTGTACCCACATATATTCTTGGCTTGCTTTCTCATCTTCTTCAGGTTTCCACTCAAAATATTACCTCAGAGTTAGGGAAGTCTGATCTGACCACCCTAACATAAAGATGCCATCCTACTTGGTGCACAGCTCTGAACCAGCATTTCCCTTCTCCTGCTTTATTTTCCTTCACAGCACTCAACATCACCTTCAAATTATAGTATTTAGCATGGTCCCCTTTCATAAGAAAAGGGACTTGATCTTGTTCATTTCATTGTTGTGTCAGTTCCTTAAACAGTGGCTGCCAGACACTCAAAAAATCTTTGTTGTATACATGAAAGAATGACACCAGCTTAGTTATTGATTTTAAGAAGACTCCTTCTCTACCCTCAAACGGGGTGAGGTTCTGCTCTGTACTCCTACAGTACCCTGTGCTTATCTATTAGCACTAACAATACTCACAGTGGACAGAATGTCCTCTTTATTACATGGCCTACCTACTGTTCTCCAAGCTCTATGAAGCCATAGATTTAGCCTTGCTCACTGAAGCAGATGCAGTTCATACTAGGTGATCATTTATGTTCGAAGAATGATAAAAGGGCATTGAATAGGCACAATATTAGAGGAACAAGGATGATCTGATGCTGCTTCTCCTGAGCCACAGAGTTAGTGCTTGTCATATTCTCCCTAGTCATGGTGTCTTCCAAGGTCCAGAGCAGGGCTTAATCTACAGGTGGGACTCAGGTGAGGATATAGGACTAGGGACCAGGAAAGTCATTATATCCCCTGCCTTTTCAAGTACTACCAGGCATCTAAACTGTGCTGAGGTAGGCTGACCTGAGCAGCTCTGTGGAGGTGGAGAGGATGTTTCGGTTCCTAATAGGAAATGGGTTTACTGAAACTTCCTACTGACTGAATGAGGGTATTGAAATTCAGAATGTACCGACCTCCTGAACCACAAGGTTCATTATGTTTTCATCCAGTTTCATGTTTCCTTAATTGCCTGGAAAGAAATATTTTGCAAGAGGATCAGTAAACAATGCCTGTTGCATTCTTAGATGTGTGTTGTTATATAGCTTGGTGTGAGTTATGTACATTTTCAAAGAGACAGAACACTTGAGTCAGAGTGGTAAGTTCCTATTGTTGTGGGTTGTTGTATTTTGTGTGTGCTAAATGGATGGGCCACAGATAAGTGGACTTACCCTTAGTAATCAACTAGTAGAATGATCCTAACTTTTAGGGTACATATATATGTCATGTCACTGGATCTAGATTCTCTATTACCTTGGTTAATGGAGGTGAGATTCACTGTTGGATTGACTGCTGCTTTTTCCAACGTGAACTTTTTTTTTCCAACATGAACTTTTATTCAAACACTGTCTTACCATATATGGGGTAAAGTATGGCACTTCTTACTGAAAAATACCCAAAGTCAATCCAGGGGAAAACTTACTCTGCATTAAAAATAATCCCCAAGGTTTATTTAGTACATTATGTTTTCCAAACCTCTTTCATTTGTGTTATGGTTCTCACACAATTCACAGTCCACTGGAAGAAAAAAGGCAGTCCCATGAGAGATGTGACTTGATAATTAGCCTCACATTGTATCTCTAATGTCCTGACCAGTACCTGGTGTGGTACATACTGATAATTTTTGAATAAAGGAATGGTCTACTTACTTATTGTGAGGTAGTAAGGGAAATATTACAGACTCAGGAAATTACAGTGAAGAGATGTAGGTTAAGGGGTAGTAGGGGATTTAGGTTTGAATTTTCCCTTTATTATCTGACCAGTTCTCTGGTCTTGATTAAGCACTTAAAGTCTGATTCCCAGTGGCCTCATTAGTTAGACAAATAGATAATGGCATAACTTGGTCATGTAGATTAAATAACAAACATGAAAGTGTTTAGCACGAGGTTTCCATATAGAAGATATTCAATTAATATTAGTGTCCCTTCCTTTCTCTTCCCAAAAGAGAGATATAAATAAATTGCTCTGGTATTTTAGAGGAATTATGATAGTCATTCTTTTTTTTAATTTTATTTTATTATGTTATGTTAGTCACCATACAATACATATGATAGTCATTCTTAAAAAAATATATGAAACCTGAGAGTCTTAAGACATTGAATGACTTGACAGAAGTCACACAGTTAATAAGTAGCAGAGCTGGGACTGATTATGAGCTCTCCCAAATCCTAGGTTATTGCTGTCACAAGTGTACCCCATGCCTCTACAGTCCCAGAGTTGGGACTCTACCTGAAACATCCTACATCTGGTTATTTACCCCACTATCCAATCAGAAAGCCAATGCTTTTTCTAAAACAGATAGGGATCAAGGAGTAAGAAATCCAGAAGGCCATTAGAATCTCCTGAGAACACTGCTATCTCCAAAGGGGACCCCTGAGGAAATCTCTGAAATTTTAATTCAAGCAAAATTATAAGCTCATTTGCCCTCTGTGTGGCTCATATAAAACTAATTAGAATTCTCATCTCATGAATTTGGGAACCTCAGGAATTCATATAAAACATGTATATTATTTTGCATAATGAAATATGTCAATCTCTATGGAAATTAAAGTAAGTAATCATCTCTTATCAATGACACTCAAATGCCATCACACCTCCACTGAATGTCAGTTCTGTTCAGGTCCATCATGGATCCATTTTACCTTCATCTGACAGCAGGCAGTGACATAGGCTTCAAGGAAGGAGATATTAAAATGTATCCACTGATTGAGCTACGGCTCATAACCAACTGGCAATCAAAATGCAAAGCACACCAGAGGACAGAACCGAGGCACTCATGGTAAAAAAGGAAATGAGTACAAACCACACATGAAAAGACAATCATTTTCTACATGACAGCCCCCCACAGATTGTTTCCAAAGGTAGACTTGCTCAGTGGGGTGGAAACTGGGATACTTACTGCCTACCCATCAGCTTAGTGTAAACTAAGCTAAAAGAGGTAACTAGTGATGGGCAACAATAAATATGTTACAATTTTTTTTAAGGTATTAAAAAATGATATTCAGCATCTCCTAGGTTTGGCTTAAATTCTCAGGGATGCTTATTACATTGTGTTTCTATTTTAATCCACAATGATTAAGAAACTGAGATCCAAAGAGGCTATTTAATAGGTATGCACCAATTCAATCAGCCCAATGACAAGAAGCTGAATGGGTGTCAGGTATTATGTGTGGGTTCAGGGGAGACAGGTGGATAAATCACAATCTCCACCCTAATGAAACCCCTCTGCGACTGAAGCATCAAACCTCAACAAAAGAGAAGTACAACATTCTAAACTCTGTTAAGGAAACAGTCACACTATGTCAGTAACAATAGTTAACCTAAACAATTTGTTAAAGGTACTGGGAAAAAACAAAACACAAAAACAAAACAAAACAGAAAGGGTATAAATGGATGATTTGGCTGAAACACCAAAGCAACATTCTCTTGTGCCAAAAGAAAGCCCTACTTGTAAAAATGGTATTTATTAAAGTGCTGAGGCAGTCATTACCCAAAAATTTTATCCCTGGTATTCTTAGAATATTCTAGAGTTTTCAAACATGGATATCTTTCTTACTCCCCACATGTGTCAGGTATTATTTTTCTTCATCCTACAGTTAGGGAACAAAGCAGTTAGAAATAAAGTGATTTAGGGGCATCTAGGTGGCTCTGTCAGTTAAGTATCAGACTCTTGATTTCAGCTCAGATCATGATCTCAGGGTACTGGGATGAAGTCCAGCATTGTGCCCTGCACTCAGCGGGGAGTCAGCTTGAGGATTCTGTCTCTCCTCCCTCTGCCTTTTCCCCCACTCTCTCTCTCTCTCTCTAAAATAAGTAAATAAATCTTAAGAAAAAAAAAAAAGAAAGTGATTTGTTTGAAGTAAAAGGAAAAAGAAACGGTGAAGCTGGGGTGGGACACAGAAATATGCAGGGCAGGTGCGAGCCTTTTTTCTGAACACCCTGAAGGATGACTAGGTTAAGGTTGCACAGATACACTGTATCAAACTTACACCTGGGACCTCCATTTTATAATTACTAGTCCTAGGCTCTTTCATCAAAGACACTGATTCTCATTTTTTTCTTTAGATTTTAGTAATCTGTTTAAATATAAACTACGTTCTTTTTTAAGGGTTTTAAAATCCTATTCTCAACAGTTGAATGGCTAAGAATTTGGACTAGGGAATCCCAAATCTGATGCTGACTACCAGTTCACTGACACTACCTACGTGATTTACTTATACTCTCTGAAGCTGAGTTACCTCATCTGTAAAATGGGATGATGATGTCTGCCTCACAGGGCTGTTTGTTATAAGGATAAGTGAGATAATGTACATTAGTGCTTAACATAGTCCCTGATGATGGCAGATTTTGGATTGAATAGCCATTTCATCACTAATAGGGTTAGTGATGACTTAGTAGTTTAAATTTGCCCAGGGACCATTTTGCCCATGGCAAAAATGCCATACTTTTTACTACCCCATCCATGACCTTTATTCCAAAGAGGTGCTAAAACACAAGGCCTATATATTACAAGTGGGAGGCTCATGACAAAACTACTATCAAACTGCTATATTAAACTAAAATATTTGGAAATCTTTGATGAAAATGCTTTACTGGCTCAAACAGAAAGCAAAGATTAACAGTTTTACTTCCTTAAGAACTTGCGTTGCAAGTGTCCAAAACTACATGAATGTATAAAGAAGATGTGGTATATATATGAAATAGAATATTACTCAGCCACAGCAAAGGATGAGATCTTACTCTTTGTCACAACACGAATGGACCTAGAGGGTATTATGCTAAGTGAAATAAGTCAGACAGAGAAAGACAAATACTGCCTGTTTGCAATTATATGTGTAATTTAAAAAAACAAATGTAAAAACAAATGAACAAAAAGCAGAAACAGACCCATAAATATAGAGGGGTGCCAGAGGGGCTGATGGATGCCAGAGGGGACGAAGGTGGGGGGCAAGCAAAATGGGTAAAGGGGAGTGGGAGATACAGCCTTCCATTTATGGAATGAATAAGTCACTGGAATAAACAGCACAGGGAATATAGTCAATGCTTTGTCATAGTGCTGTATGGTGACAGATGGTAGCTACAGTTGCGGTGAGCACAGCATAAGGTATAAATTTGTTGGATCACTATGCAGTACACCTGAAACTAATGTAACATTGAGTATCAACTATAATCAGTTAAATTTTTTTTAAAAAGAGCCTTGGGTTGGCACTGAATACAAACATTTTCCAGGTTAGCAGATGAAAGTAAATATTTCTGTTTTCTTGATCACCTTTCTTTCTCTATCTCCTTCTGTCTCTCTCTCTCTCATGTAGCTACATGTGTGCACACACATTAACCTACTTGCTTTTAAACTGCCCACAAAGCTGAGTGTAGACTCGAGTCAGGTTACCTCAGTCCAAATCTAATCTCTACCTCTCAGAAGCTTGTGTGATCATGGGCAAGCTTATTTATTTACTCATTCATTCACCTGTTCTTTCATTTAAAATAATTACTCATCATCTACTATGTACCAAGCATTGTCATTATTTCTAGGGACACAGAGATGAATCAGATAGACAAGATCTCTACCCTCAGGGAGATTACATTTGGGAAGGAAAGACACAACACACAGACAAAAATAAACAAATAAGACAGCTTGTGATAAAGGAAATAGAATAAATATGGTCATGTGATTGAGTGATTTGAAGAGGAACCATTAGATAGTGTGGTTAAAAAAAAAAATCTTTTTATTGAGGTGATTTTTGAATAGAAACCTGAAGTATGAGAAAGTACCAATCAAGCACAACACTGGAGGAAAAGCATTCTGCTCTGAGCCTCTGTTCCCTCTTGATTGGGTAGTTGGAAGGGACAACTGACAGGTTTCACCCAGGCATGCAATAGATTCTATTCACACACAGATAATGTCTCAGCCAGGGTTACTTGGTTGCAAGGGGGGAAAAAAAAGCAAATAAACAAATAGCTTTCAATAAATTAAGGGAAAAAAGGAATTAATTGCTAGAAAATTGGATAGCTTAAAGAATTGATTGAAACATTAGAAAACTAGGTTCACACATAAGACAAAATAGGATAAAACCCCTGGGGATGTGGACAGAAGGAACTGCTTAGTGTCTTTTCAGAGCATTTTCCTATCTTTTCAGTCACTCCAATCTGGCCAGGGAATGTGTTCTAGCTTGGGTCACCTAAGCATACTTGGCCTAAGGCAGGTTAGGACCTGCATTTGCAGTCCCCTAGCATCAAGAAAGTACCCCTGTCCACTTGAATTGGGGACAAATAAGCAAAAGCCATGAAATTTAGTAAGATTTAAGGTCCAAGGTGCATTGGGACCAGAAAACCAGACAATTAGAAAGCTCACGAATCCCAACACAGCACAGTACAAATGTTGAAAACACTTCTCATGCTAACCAGCTTCCCACACAGAGAGAAACTTGTCCTAAAGCAGTTAAAAGGTCCTAATTCCCTGATTCAGAAAATATTAAAAATTGCAATTCACAAATATATATGCCAAGATCCTACAATAATCCTTATTTAATTGTTTATGATATTGATTATCTGCTGAATTCAGGACATCAAACTTCAGACAATATGATTTTTGGCAAGTGTACCCACCCTACTTCTCCAAACCTAGTTTCCTTCATTGTTTACTCCATAGTAGATTCTCAAACAGAATTGGTTATACTGAGATATGGATACAATGTTTCCAACTCATCCTTCTTACCACCTAATTACTCCAATATGGGAAATATAAATCCCCAAATGTAAAATTTAAGTTTTAAGCTTTTAATCACAAAACATTCAATATATACACAAAATACTCATATATTAGATATATTCTGAAATGTTTCTCGAAAAATGGTAAGATACTTAAGATTAGGGAGCAAGTAGGAGAAATTAGAGATACTGAGGAATGGAAAAAAAGAAGTTCATTATATGATTTTTCTTTCTTTCTTAAAATTTTTTATTGCTATGTTAATCACCATACATTACATCATTAGTTTTTGATGTAGTGTTCCATGATTCATTGTTTGTGTGTAATACCCAGTGCTCCATGCAGAACGTGCCCTCTTTAATACCCATCACCAGGCTAACCCAACCTCCCACCCCCCTCCCCTATAGAACCCTCAATTGGTTTTTCAGAGTCCATCGTCTCTCATGGTTCATCTTCCCCTCCGAATTCCCCCCCTTCATTCTTCCCCTCCTGCTATCTTCTTCTTTTTTTTTTTTAACATATACTGTATTATTTGTTTCAGAGGTACAGATCTGTGATTCAACAGTCTTGCATAATTCACGGTGCTCACCATAGCACATACCCTCCCCAATGTCTATCACTCAGCTACCCCATCCCTCCCACCCCCCACCACTCCACCAACACTCAGTTTGTTTCCTGAGATTAAGAATTCCTCATATCAGTGAGGGCATATGATACATGTCTTTCTCTGACTGACTTATTTTGCTCAGCATAACACCCTCCACTTCTAACCATGTCATTGCAAATGACAAGATCTCATTCATTTTGATGGCTGCATAATATTCCATTGTATATATA
>NW_028016224.1:0-737 GCF_054177405.1 Leptonychotes weddellii
CTTTTTGACTCCTAAAAACTCTGCCTTACAGTTTTCAACCCCCACTGTAGAGACCACAAGCCCGAGACACAGAAATGGAGATTACCTACAGGAGAGGTTTGCATTTGCAGCCTCCAAGTTGGACCTGTGCTCCCGGCTTCCACGCTGCGGTATGGGCGGCGGCCTCTTATTTGTGGATTGATTTCTTCACCCTCTGCACATCCTCTCTTTGTCTTAACATACCCATTTTTTGGCCTCAAAATACGAACACTTTTGCCTCCCCCTTCCACCCCTGCCTTTTCCCGTTTTCTGGGAGAGCTTTCCAAGTTCTTTCTACATATTATCGGTTCTATTTCCCAGGGTCTAGTTCATGGGCTTCAGTGAGGACTTCGGGTGTCCCATTTTAATCGCAGCCTCCAGCTCTCCTGGCTCCCTGCCTCTGGGTCTGTGGCCTCTCTACGCCCCTTCCAGTTGCCTTTTCATCCCCTCATGCTCTCACAGTTGAGCTTTCCGCTCCGGTTTCTAGGAGGCCAGGCATTCCCAGATCCTACTAGAGATATAAAGCATTTCATCATATTTTGTTAGTGAATCATTTTCAAAGGCATGTTCATCTTCTGCATCTTTAGGGTACTGTTCTCTTGACCTTTGGCCCGTTTTTTCCTAGGCCTCCTGTTGAGGTTATTGTTCACTAATCCTTAGGTAAGTTCCCTCCGGATTTAGGGTTTGCCAATAGATTTTTGTGGCCCTGCTGTACAGAA
>NW_028016225.1:0-737 GCF_054177405.1 Leptonychotes weddellii
CCAGTAGGTGGAGGTATGCAGGGCTGGGCTGAGCCCCCTGGGGCCTGAGGCCTTCTCTCCTAGAGTCCTCAGGAATGCCCTTTAGATGACTTTGTATGGGTCACACTGGGGCGGAGGCCATCATTACCTTCTAGTAAATGCCCCCAAGCCAGTGTCTTGGCCCCACAAAGGGAGACCCGCTATTCTGCCCACAACAAGCTACCAGCCCCGGGTAGCTGCCCACTCATTCGAGCAGCGAGGCCTCTGTGGCCCAAAGCCGAGGCCCCTGGAGGAGCCCAGCTTGACCTTCTGGTTCTCTAGGGGGCAGCAAAACCCCCAGAACTGTTCACCTAACGCTGTTCTGCCACGTGTTTCTCATCACACCACTGTTTGTAAAAGCTGCCAGAGAGCCAAGAAATTGTGGTAGCCTTTTTCCCCTTAGCTTTACTTTTTAAAAGAAAAAAAACCACATGCAAACACTCCAACCATTTTTTTTTTTTTTTTAAATCACATTTGGTCCCACAAAGCATTTGATGTCAAAAGAAATTCAGGAAGTCTCAAGTAGTTTCTAAATGAGACTAACTTCCATTTCTTTCCTGAGACTGGCCCGGTTAACACTCAACAGGGAAGCACTGGGATAAGCCTGGTGATTACTGTCGAGGCATGCCGGGCCTCACCTTTCACCTCCACAGAATGGCCAGAGTTCAGAGGATCCAGAACTGAGAGGCAGGAGAGCAGACTCTGGCCACCTTTCTATC
>NW_028016226.1:0-737 GCF_054177405.1 Leptonychotes weddellii
AAGCACAGAACAAGCCACTTAATCACCTGCAATTGTTGAATGAAAGCTTCGTATGAAAGGAAGAAACTATTCCCCCTCTTCTTTCTAGTTTCTGTTATTTTCATCTTTATTCAAACATCTATTTGTTCTTGGAGGCCACTTGGCAGGATTGATAAGACACAGACTCGAGAGACACATAGACCTGGATTCAAGCCTCATTCTCTCCTCCTTGTTTTCTGAGTGATCTTTCTCTCTTTCTCTGTTTTCTAACCTAAAAGGTGGAGATGCTAACATAGATCCCCCCAGGGTCCTGGAAACATAACCTGAAATAACGATGACTTCCTTTTCCCCTTTAAAAAACTTTCTTTTTTTATAGGCCACAGGTCCTTTCTTGTGATTAAGCTTTTACCTTACCTCCTTTTGATGAAGGTCAAAGAGTATGGATTTGGTGTGTAAAGTTTTATACATCACTTGTATCAGTTTGAAAACAAAGATGTTAAAATTTGAAAACTGCTTCCTATAAAACTTTATTAAAACTGGTCTGAAGTAGTAACTTAACCGCTCCCTGGTTTCACTGAGGGGTGGAGTGGGGATTGTGGGGTATATGCAGAAAGCTAGATGATGACAGAATTACTTTCAAGAAAAATACTTCTTTTAAACCTGAGTGAAATGAATAGAAACCCTAAATGGAAGGGAGGGGAGTGGGCAAAAGGATGAGACCACATTCTCCATCCATAAAAGCATCTGGCACAGGGAGG
>NW_028016227.1:0-737 GCF_054177405.1 Leptonychotes weddellii
CTGGGTGGCTCAGTTGGTTAAGCGACTGCCTTCGGCTCAGGTCATGATCCCAGGGTCCTGGGATCGAGTCCCGCGTCGGGCTCCCTGCTCTGCAGGGAGCTGCTTCTCCCTCTCCCACTCCCCCTGCTTGTGTTCCCTCTCTCGCTGTGTCTCTCTCTGTCAAATAAATAAATAAAATCTTTAAAAAAAAAAAAAAAAAAGAATATTCTGGATGGAATTCTGGAACAGAAAAAAAAAAGACATAACAGAAATAGGAAATCTGAATAAAGCACAGAGTCTAATTAATAATAACATAGCGATATTGTTTGTTCATTGTGACAAATGCTTCATACTAGTGCAAGATATTAATAGGAGAAAGTAGGCGTGCAGTATACAAGAGCTTTCTGTACTACCTTTACAATTCTGTATATCTAAACTTAAGAGTTTATTTAAAAAAAGTTAAAAATGACACTGGGGAGGGTACGTGCTCTGTTAAGCGCTGTGAATTGTGCAGGACTGTTGAGTCTCAGATCTGTACCTCTGAGACAAATAATGCAAGATATGTTAAGAAAAAAAAAGAAGAAGAAGAAGGTAGCGGGAGGGGAGGAATGAAGCGGGGGAAATCGGAGGGGAGGACGAACCATGAGAGAAGATGGACTCTGAAAAACAAACTGAGGGTTCTAGAGGGGAGGGGGGTGGGAGGATGGGTTGGCCTGGTGGTGGGTATTGAGGAGGGCACGTTCTGCATGGAGCACTGG
>NW_028016228.1:0-736 GCF_054177405.1 Leptonychotes weddellii
CCGGGGAGTCTGTTTCTCCCTCTCCCTCTGTCTCTTACCCCTGCTCGTGCTCTCTCTCTCAAATAAATAAATAAAATCTTTATAAAAAAAAAAGGTAGACTTTTATTTAAAAATTATTAAATATATATTAAATTTGCCCCAATCTAAATAAGCACAAAAATTATTCGAAAGGTCATTTGTTTTATTTCTTAAATTCCGCATAAGAGCAAAGGGGGAGAAAAAAAGAGGCAAACAGTATAGAGTTCCCTGAAAGAGTTAAAAGTAGAGCTACCCCACAACCCAGCCATTACACTACTGGGTATTTACCCCAAAGATACAGCAGTGTCCACAATAATCAAAATATGGAAAGAACCCAGACGTCTATTGACAGGTGAATGGATAAGGAAGATGTGAGACACACACACACACACACACACACACTGGAATATTACTCAACCATCAAAAAGAATGAAATCTTGCCACTTAACAACGATGTGGATGGAACTAGAGGGTATCATGCTAAGCAGAATGAGTCAGAGGAAGACAAACACCATATGATTTCACTCCTATGTGGAATTTAAGAAACAAAACAGATGAACATAGGGGAAGGGAAGGAAAAATAAAATATTAGAGGAAAACAGAGAGGGAGACAAACCATAAGCCACTCTTACCTATCGGGAACAACCGGAGGGTTGCTGGAGGGGAGGTGGGTGGGGGATGGGGTAACTGGGTGATGGGCATTAAGGAGGGCACTTGA
>NW_028016229.1:0-736 GCF_054177405.1 Leptonychotes weddellii
CCCTGGGATCATGACCTGAGCCGAAGGCAGACGCTTAATGACCGAGCCACCCAGGCGCCTCTATATGAACCAATTTCTAAGCAATTGATTAGTTTTGGGTTTTGAATATCTTTGAAGAATCTTTCTGAACACAAGGAATATTTGTTAGTTAAGAAGCAAGATTTTTTTCCTTTCTTCCCCTCACCCCCTTTTTCTTTTTATGTACAATGAGCCATGAAGATTTGAAGCAATCTACTCAAAAGAAATGAAAGAGATTAGGAGACATTCAGTCCATGTAACATATAATTTGATCTTTATATCCCTATCCTCTACTGGGCCATGGATCATGGACACATATTAATAAAGGCACATTAGTGGGGCGCCTGGGTGGCTCAGTCGTTAAGCGTCTGCCTTCGGCTCAGGTCATGATCCCAGGGTCCTGGGATCGAGCCCCGCATCGGGCTCCCTGCTCCGCAGGAAGACTGCTTCTCCCTCTCCCACTCCCCCTGCTCGTGTTCCCTCTCTCGCTGTGTCTCTCTCTGTCAAATAAATAAATAAAATCTTTAAAAAAATAAAAAAATAAAAAAATAAAGGCACATTAGTTATTTCAGAATACCATAGCCCCAGGCAAGTAGCATCCAACCAGGAAAACCTGGTTTGTTAAAGAATCTCTAGACACAGGCTGTGGCCTGGCAAGGCGGCGTTCTTCCATGTTTACATAACACGTTCATCTGAGGATTTCACATACTTCACAAAC
>NW_028016230.1:0-736 GCF_054177405.1 Leptonychotes weddellii
AGACACGTTCCCAGCACATTCTTTCACCCAGAATTGTAGAAACATACCTTTCTGCATCTATCATTAAAACCTTACATGCCATTTACTTAGTATGGCAATTCAGGAAGTTTTAAAAATTACACACCGGACATTAAGGTAGGTGAAATAGCAACTCTACAACATGAATTGGAACATGACATTGGCCTTAACGCTTCCACTCGTAAAAACATGTGCTGTGGGAACTTTAATCTGCATGCAGCATCAGAACTGATTTCTAACGCTGGCACAAAACCCATTTGTGAGTTAGCTGAGCCTGAAGAAAACAGAGGAGTTATTTTGTCCTTTCAGTAGGTGTCTGATCTTGATCCCCCTAATGTTGGGCTCCCAGTGAAGCTCGCTGGATTTCCCCTCAGCAGAATCAACGACTGGGAGGAGGAGGAGCTTCAGGTCCGGGGAGCAGCTCCTCAGCTGTGTAAGGGCAGCGTTCCCTGAGCAGGCGCTGTGTCCTGTCTCCTGAAGGCGCCTCTGGAACATGGCAGCGGGTGACATCCTCCTATTTCTATCCTTTCTTCCGCTGTGGGTTTGCATTTCACAAGCACTTCATGGTATTGCAAAAAATGTGTTCTTATAAACTCTAAGAAAGTTACTGTAAAATATACATCAATTTTAAAACTTATTTAGAAATCATTATTTCCTACAGAAACAAGATGAGGATATACCTCCACTAGAAAGATTTAATTTAATCTCTTCTTAGGGA
>NW_028016231.1:0-736 GCF_054177405.1 Leptonychotes weddellii
GTAGATACTAGATGAAAGATGGTGCCTTTTAATATAGTTAGGTTAATGTATTCTGGTTTGCCTCTTTTTGTTCTGAATATGTTTAAATCATTAAAGAACAGATTTTAAAATAAACCTATTTGATTCTTTTCATGAAATGGAACTGGAAACTAATTTATTATATTCTGTGTGGACATAATTTTATATATGTACTGTAAGTTGCCTTCATGCATTTATAAATATTTGAGTACTGACCATGTGAGAGGTACTGTGGAGGATATCAGTGATTAAATCACAATAAAACCCTTCCCCTCATGGGAAGGATATATTTCAGTGATATATAGATAGAATATAGGTATAGATTATACACTATTACATAGGATATTGATCATATATCATATAGATTATATATGACCTAAATCATATATATTTAATATGTGTATATTCAATTTACACTGACTCGAAGGAGAAAGACAAATAACAATTTAAATGTTATTAGTAATTCTTTCTGCCATTTTAGTTAATGAACTATTCCCCCAAATCCTTTTGAGATAGGAGCTGTGAATGAGGTCTTTCTTCCATAAATCTCAGTTTCCAAATGAATCTGTTGATGCAAGCATCTCCTGAGGTAACCTGAGCCCAAGATTAGAAGCCATGTTTTTCCTAGAATATGGTTTTAAAATGCTGGGTTGGGACCTTATTTGTTGGCCAACTTTCTTAGGAATTTTCACTGATGTATTTTGATTATAGTCATTTA
>NW_028016232.1:0-736 GCF_054177405.1 Leptonychotes weddellii
ACCTGAGAAGATGGGACCAGTGGAGGCATGAGGGACAGACAAAGAGGGCAAAAGGTACAGACCCCACAGACCTTCAGACTCAGCCCTAGTCCAAATTGAAAGGAGAGACGCTTTCCCCCAAATTGTACCCTGGATCCCAAAGAGGAGGGCAAGGGGGAGACTCACCGAGGACGGTCAGCTGGGTCCCGCTGCCGAACACAGCACACTGTGACACAGCCTCGAACACAAACCCTCTGTGAGCCCCTCCAGCCCTGACCCAGACCCACCTGCAGCTGCTTGGGAGCCCACTGTGCAGCCTCCTTGTCACGGGTGCTGGTCTGGCAGATGGGCGGGGTGGGGGGAGGTGGTGGCCCCTGGAACTTGGAATTTTATGTCTATGGAGGGTTCAGAGTCCATCCATCCTCAGTCATGGCAAGCAGTTGTAGAGAATGTCTGGCTATGGCATCGGAATTCCCAGCTAACTCCATCCTTAGGTAGGAGCTGTGTGTCAGAGTGTCCTTGTGAAAGGGGTGAGCAGACTTGTTTCACTCAGAGATGATGGATCTGGGACCCCTTTGCAGACTTGGGAGTCGTGGAGAGGGTCCTGGGGGCCACCACATCTTCAAACAAGAGGCCATGCAGGTTTGGAGTCAGGAATGGGAAGTGGGTAGGTGGAGAAGCATGTTTCCCCCCCAAGCACTCAGCTCCCTCCAGAGGGCCCTGAGCTCCAGAATCCCTGCCTTTGGCTGGTTCTTCC
>NW_028016233.1:0-736 GCF_054177405.1 Leptonychotes weddellii
CTTTCTCTAAAAAAAAAAAAAGAAAGAAATGTCCCCATACTTTGGTATTCTTAGAAGTGGCATGCTGCAAAGAAACAGGTCTCCCATATAACTCAGGTAAAGACCCGGAGTTGTTCTTTTTCACCTAGGACAAAGTCAGACACAGACCCTCCAAGTTCCATCCTCTGCCTCATAAATAATGGCTAAACTGCTTTTCCCCACTGACCATTCAGAACAAAATACTTGTTCACTCAACTTGCTAAATTCCTCTTCTTCCTCCAGGCCTGGGAACTTTCACCCACCTCAGCCTGAGCCAGCTTGTAACCACCCTTAATGGGTCCCTCTTGAGAATATGGTCCCCTCAGGGTAAAACATTCTCTGATCTCCTATTCAATCAAGCCACCCTTTCATTTCACTTTTTCCTAGGCAGGGAAGAGTCCCCTTTCCCCTTTTGCAACAATCCCTGCCTTCCCCCTCCGATAATTCTTTCAAATAGTCTCTTCTTACCTAAATCAGATTTTTTTAAAAGATTTTATTTAAGTAATCGCCTCACCCCACATGGAGCTTGAACTCACAACTCCCAGATGAAGAGTCTCATGCTCCACCAACTGAGCCAGCCAGGCGTCCCAGATTTGGTTTTTATTTGACAATATGTATATAGTTACATGAACATGGAGAAAAGTGTAGAATACATGTCAACACAAGTAACCTTAGAAAAGTTAAGGGATACAGAAAAGAAAAAAAACCACACACACAC